>NC_133202.1:54497108-54637108 GCF_958299795.1 Porites lutea
GAAGTTCAAGTGAGAGTTTGTTATTATTGGTAGAGGCTGTTTAGTTTTACTCAAAGTTCAAGTCAAGTTTGTGTTGGCGGATGCTGTGTTTTAAAGCTCTGTAAAGGCTATGTCTCTTTGGTGTTAAACTTCCTTGTGTTAATCCGACATCCCTGCGTGCTGATAGTCAGTGAATAATTATCCTCCAAACATTCGAACTCGTGACTTTGAGTTTTAACCAATTCCATGCTCAACGTAATTGACTCCTTACCCATGCCTTACATATCTTTAATCAGTACATGAGACTGCTATGCTGTTTTTGAAGCCTGATGTGACTAAGAAAAATAGAGAATTGTTTTTTAGAAGGATTTATATGGAGTCATCAGAGCATAAGTGGGCTAATATCGCGGAGACAATTTGTCTTGAAATGCTAGTTTTTGGCAAGTAGGCCTCTTGGATGTTGCTCTTTTCGGAATATCCTGACAAATCCCATAATTTCACACCTTACTCTTACCATATTTGATTTCTTACTATTCCTCCGCATTTACAATTAATTAGTTCCACAACCACGACGCCGAAGTGTACGCTAGCTCTGTAGCGTCTTGTTGTCTACTAATTATTCGCTTCACATTTTAATTTTTAACAACCCCAAAAACCAATGATTTTCTATTTTCCCAAAATTTTAAACATCTCCCCTCCTAAACTTCATAAGACATCCGGAAAATCATCCAAAAATTCACAAATAATTATTGAATTGAGAACTTAACTGAGTCATTTTTGGATTGAATGAAATGTTGGCTAGATATTTAAGAGAAAGGGTGGAAATCAACGGAAAATAATTCTTTTAACCGTATTGCCCCCTTAAGGAGGCCTACGAAATGAAATAAAGGCAAATTTACACGTAAAACGAAAAAAGTAATTCAAGGCAATGTGCTCGATAGTAATCGGGTGTATTTGACTCATCTTGCCAATTTCGAGGCTGCTTAAGACGTGAAATGACTATTACACACCAAAACGAGGCTCTGCCTCGAAGAACACCGAAGAACGTCCCAAACGGGAGGTGAACGAGCTTCCAGCTTGTATATACGCGTACTTTTCAACATCAGACTTCCATCGGCCCCCGTGTGAGCAGACCGGTGCGGGTAGGAGCTCTGCAGAGACTCTACTCCAGTGGCCTATCTCCCAATGAGTGGGTAGGGGGGCTCAAAAAACAGGATCTTTTGTTAGTTTTTTTAAAGCTATTGATCATGAATTCCTCCTCACGTTCATATCGCGAAGCATTTGGGGGATTTCCGTGGCTACACAGAAACGTAACGTGAAATGCAATGAAATTTAGACGCCTTTTTTTTAAGTCAAGTGTAAACAGTGTAGACTGTAACATGGAGTCAGAATTCAACCCAGTGCCGGATCCAGGGGAGGGGGCCGAAAAAATTTTTTTGGTGATACCCCCCGCCTCTTATCTCAGGGTCTGGATGACTTAACGCCCCCTCCCCACCCCCCCTTATCTGAAGGTCTGGATCCGCCACTGCAACCGAACGTACAAGAACTTCATAGAAAGTCAAATAAAAGGTCACTTCATAGTCCGTCCGTCATTCAAAATTATGTTCAACTTCCTCATTGGTTCGTTCGAGTTATATGTTTTACTTTAGTTTCATCATGTGTATGATCTGAGTATGAGCTATTCTTAGCATCAGAGAGCTTAATTATAATGTTTTGTGTCATTCGTGCATAAGAATTACACTTTCATTTGGTGGGCATTTCTTGAAACCGAAATTTAGATTCATCGTCCGCTTTGACAAAAGTCCACGTTAAATTTTAACTGCCGAATAAAAGATGCAGTGGAACCAATCTTTTAACTACGTGAGAGAATGAAGTAAATAACAAGCTCGTGAGAGCCGCTGCCTAGACCTGTTAACAATTGTAAACAAAAGGCCATTAGCATTGCGTATCGGATTAGACTTGAGTCATCACCGTTTGGGAAGTTACCATCATGAAAGCTATTTTCTTTTTTCTCCTTTGTCTTCTCATCAACTACGGTACTAGCAGTCTTATCTACACATCCATCTACTGGACCCCAGAAAATCCTCTGTAAGTACCTCGCTGGTTTGTTTAGTCTATAAATAACATAGACGACGATTAACACGGAAGCAATTTATGCTTTAGTTAAGCGATCTTTCCATACAACTCTTCGCGTCTTGAAAACATTTTTCCCGTCATCTTCTAAATTATTTTAGCCAACGCAAAATTGTTTTAGATTAATGGATATTTTTGGATATAATCGTAAAATGAATTCGTTGTCAAAGCTTGAGTAAAGTCAATGTAATAAATGGAAGGCTCTCGGATTATGTCGAGTGTTTCAGTGTCAGAAATGCCAACAAATAGTGCATTTCAGCGATAGGTAACACAATCATTCGAGCAGAAGCGAATGAGCCGAGTAGAGAAAGCGGGAATTATAATATTATACTTAATAGATTTCTTTCAATATCGAGCAACGTCAGGAGCCGATTACGGATCCTGGCAACGTGTAAACGCAACTTCCAGGCATGCCTAAAAGTGAAGATTAAACCATTAATTGCATCATGTATTTTAGTCATGTACGTTGTCGTGTTTCTTTATTTTGTTTTTAAGGTTCTCCTACTCATTAGCATTCTATGCACTTATTATAAATTCATCTTTGTATTTATATTCTATTTTACTAAAGATGACAGTTGAGCGGTCGAGAATTTCCCGCCGTCGGGCTAATTCTTCGTCACCAGCTGGATGGTGTTAAGGTGTCTCGATACAGTTTTTCAGGGTCAACACCTCCCAAGTTTGAGCATAAACTACGTCGCCATAAACAAAGATTTGGAAAATTGCCACCACAGTTGTATCAGGTAAAGATGAAAATTTGTTATGATCAAGCTTGTAATGACATCAGAGTTGTCATAGCAACGAAATGAGGTTTTTACCTATTTTACTTGCACCAGTATTTCTCGGCACTGGAAACTGTTCTTCCAAAATCGTTTACGGGAGCTTTTTCCTCCAATAGCCGCCTCGACGTTCGTGAAGTTTAAGCGAAATCTTTAAGAGCGTCCTTGAGATATTTTGGGATAAAGTTCTTATGGTTAGAAATACGGTAAAACTCGCCAATCTCGATGTTTGGCTGTTATCTGTAGAAGCGCTTTTAACATGCGACTTCACCTCATAGTAGTTTCAGTCTTTTTAAAAACGTGTGTCATGGAGGTAGCTCCAGCCAATTGCTAGAAAGAAGGATTTGATTAGTATGTATCGAGGCGCTCTTGTTTCCGGTTTGTAAACCCTTTGGTCTACTTTAACAAATTAGCGAATAATTTTTAAACTGCTCGATAGATTTTTTAAAAAAATTTAGACTCTTGAGATTAACCTTCCCTTTAGATTATTGATATATTGTAAGACAGTAAAATAAAGGCTGCAATTCACGAATATTTTGTCAGAAATTTTGTGTTTACAAGTGAGAGCCGCCATTATTCAGGGTATTGTCTCCGAGTTCCATATTTTCGTTCGCAACAATAGCTAGCATTTTTGCATATTTCAAATGCATATAGTGACTGCTGTTCACGCGAAAATGAAACTTGGAGACAATACCTTGAATGATGAGAGGCTTTTACTTGTAATGGCAAAACTTCTGATAAAAAATTGACAAATTTTAGCCCTTATTTTACTGTCTTGCAATACATAAATAATCTTGAAACTAAAAGGTCATATAAAAGAAAGATTAATCTCAAGAATATTTAATTTTTACGAAAATCTATCGAGCGGTTTAAAAATTATTCGCTAATTTGTTAAAGAAGACCGAAATGTTTACAAAACCGCTAACAAGAGCACTTCAATACATACTAATCCAACCCTTCTTTCTAGCAATCGGCTGGAGTTATCTCCATGATCTTTCACACACGTTTTTAAAAAGGTTGAAACTACTGTGAGGTGAAATTGCGTTTCAAAAGCGCCTCATTTTCTACAGATAACCAGGGTGCAAAGAAAATCATATTTACAGCTCTAGCATTTACTAGCCCAGACGTTATTTAAACTAGCCCCAAAAGCTTTTTGACGAGCAGAATTGATTTCACAGTTCTTCTGTTATTCGAATTCCTCAAAAAACCCGTCGGGCAAGTTAAAAACAGAAGTCACTAGCCCAATAGCAAAACCACTAGCCCCGGGCTATCGGATAGTACTTTCTTTGCACGCTGGATAACAGCCAAACATTACTGCGCTTTTCACAAACATGCGAATTCTGACGTTCAAAAGCCAACTGACGATTGCGTTTTTCGCTGCCGTCAATCACCTTAACGGACCTCTTAGGAAACAAAACTTTACTTTAACGGGTTCAAAAGGTCAAGGTTTGTGATTTGTGATTGGTGGATTTCGATCCGTTTTGTGTGTTTCTGTGTTTCAAGGTTTGTTGCTTGTGATCGTATTAAATTATGATTGACGGCAGCGAAAAACGCAATTGTGAAGGCGGCTTTTGAACTTTAGAGTTCGCATGTTTGTGAAAAGCGCAGTAAGTTTGTCCATTTTTTACTGTTTCTAACCATAAAAACTTTATCCCAAAATATCTCTATAACGCTCCCTCACAGATTTCGCATAAACTTCACTAACATGGAGGCCGCTATTGGAGGAAAAAGCTCCCGTAAACGATTTTGGAAGAACAGTTCCCAGTGCCGAGATATACTGCTGCAAGTGAAATAGTGAATAGCATCATTTCGTCGCTATGACAACTCTGACTAGTGATGTCTTTGCAACCCTAATCATAACAAATTTTCAACTTTATCTAAGACAACTGTGGTAGCAATTTTTCCAGATCTTTGTTTGTAGTTTATGTTCAAACTTGGGGGGCGAGTGACCCTGAAAAACTGTGTCGACCCACCTTAACTATATTTGGAAGATGTGAGCGGAAGACATAGATTGGTGTAGGGAAACAGTAGTAATGTAGTAATGATGGTGAAAAGGAGGAGGGACGAAATAAAAAATGTGATAAGGAGAGAAATAATTGAATTGTAGAGGAGTAAGAGACGATAGTTGATCCCCACCGGCTTTACGGACACCCGCTTAATACGGACACCTCGTTATTACGGACACAGTTTTTAAGAAAAATCCATACATTTCCTCTAAATTCAACTTGCTTAATACGGACACACGTTATTGTGGACAACAGACACTTTTTTTCTGTCCCAATCAACAAACTCTCATAGCACGTCAACCTCGCTAATGCGGACAGTTCATTCAGTATAAAGTGTGTTCTGTAATAGACCTTACCTTTCCTTTCTGAAGCGGGTAAAAAACCTTCAGTTGACAGCATGTCGATAATTCCAGCGCTATACCATACGCCAGTACGATGATTTTAGCGTCCCAAGTAGCGTTTTTAGGGAAGCTCGTGTTTCGTCCCTCCTCACAAATCATTTGAATCTTGATTTTCATGATTCCTATTGTTTTTGCCTAAATGATTCATGATTCCTACAAGAATTTTCTTCTAGATTAATGGCTCACGAAGAATTTTGTACTTCCCCTTTCGTTCAAACATTAACCACAAAGGACTGCAAAGGACCGCAAACCAATATGCCGACGAACGTAGGATCTATAAAGACCTGACCAGCAAAAATAATAATGTAGGCATATTGAATTCTGCAAGCAGAATACTGCAATGCTGATCGTACTACCCTTTCGGTTTATATTTCACCTTAAATGGTGATTAAATGATAAGACAACAACGAATTCAATGATCTTTATTAATTCTCCAATTTGTCCAGACTTTTTGGTTAAAAGTTGATCACTCCGATCACACTCTTCTTTTCGCAGAGTATCATAAACTAATAATAAATCTTTTTTCATATTTATGTTTTTAGGTTTCTAGCCGATGGAAAGCGTTGTAGCTCAGGACACAGGACTCTAAAAGTTCAGCTACAATCTAAAGTTCATTTTATTTGCCCTAATACGGCTTCTGTGATGCAAAATGCTGCAACCCCAGCTCTTACAGCAAATATG
Organism: Porites lutea; assembly: GCF_958299795.1. NCBI lineage: Eukaryota > Metazoa > Cnidaria > Anthozoa > Scleractinia > Poritidae > Porites > Porites lutea. The sequence continues at coordinate 54,503,085 of NC_133202.1, forward strand.
TACGAAAATCTTTGGATTGTGTACAATAAAACAGTTTTTGACAAATGTGACACATCCATAGAGGGTGAAAACAGGACGACAAGTAAGCTACTGTTGCGGTGCAACACTCCAACAAAGTTGAACTATTACCCGTTGCTATTTTCCAAGTTTGCAGCAGACCCAAAAGGGCTGAGGTTTAAAGAAGGACAAAAATATTATTTTATTGGTAAGTGATGGAAACAGTTCAGTTCTGAATAAGACTACAAGTGAAGAGTAGATATAATAATGCCACTGCCACCCACCTTCCCACTATACAACTGCAATCAAAAATGATTTCATGTGGAGGTCAGAATGCAAGGATGAGAAAAATGTATCTTATGTGCCTTTATGGGTAATTCCATTTTTGTGATTTCAAAGAAATGCCAAATTTTAAAATACCATATTTACTCGAATAAACGCCGTGGCGCTTATTAATTTTCTCGACGTCTTGATGCGACGCGACCCCTATTTGGAGACTGCGCTTGCGTAAATTTCCACACACCCGACTACCGTTTTGTAGGAAATATCTGTTCGGAGCTCTCTAGAACGCCTACAATGTTCGACACCTTAAGAACAGCAAAAAATGTCGTAAATGTTTCTTGGTGGCTGTTTGTTGACCTCAGAGTTTCGATTGTATGTTTTGTTCACCCACGTATTTTTCCTTTCATTTCCTTCGTTCGTTTATTTCTATTTTTATGATTTCTTTAGTTTCCATTTTTCCTTATTTTTACATTTTTTTGAGATACTTGGTAAACACGTTCATTCACTGCGTAATAAAATTACCGAGATTCTTTCTAGCAACAGTGAGGGGAAATCGAGATATATTGACCAATAATTTGGATGTGTTAAAATTCATACTTGGTCCCGAGGCTTGGGGGAATAAAACAAAAGAGACCTTTTATTTATTGCTGAGGCTCAAGATGATTTCTTTTGTTTTATTCCCCTAAGCCTCAGTGGCAAGTCTGAATTTTAATATATCGAAATTGATTCATTGTTTTTCATTACTTTTTTGACACTTCAATGTTCACGTGTTCAGGGGGTTACCTTGGCCTTTAGGGACAAGGCCAATTCTGTACTTCGAAACGGGCGGGAACCAAGGTAAATACCCATATTATTCGGTGATCACTCAAAACAGCCCATCTCTGACACCATCAAAATTTAATTTTCTAAAGGAAGGTTAAATAAGAAATCCAATTCTCAAATCATTAATTATTCATAAGGGCAACAGCCACTACATGAGGCATATTTGGGTCACATGCATGAACCTTGATACCCAACGAAGACTCAGATGAAAATCTTATGGATTTTGATCTGAGGTCAAACATGGTTTTGATCTCAGATCAAACACTTACATTTTAATGAGCATTTTTCAATTATTAATACATCGTCAACAACAGTTCCAAAAATGACCTAATATTACTTGATATAATTAATCTTGATAGAGTAGGATACCACAAACTATTCCATAAACGGCTTTCGGTGGATATCTTTCCCCCGACTTCTTGGCCACCTCAATCACAAACTTGCCATAGTAATTCAAGTTTACTGTATCCATTTCTTCAATGTCGGTAGACAGCCGTGCGACCTTGTGTAAATCATAGCCTTTAAAGAGCCCTCCTGGATCTTTAACTGACCGAGAAATTTGTCATTCGCCAAAAATTGTTACCGCCTATTTGTTCTTATATTTGGTTGACGAGGGAATAGCTTTTTTGACTAACTTGTGTTCTTCGTAAACCGTGTTCGGCTCCCTACGTCTTCCCTCTCCATCTTCACTCAGATTGCGTCGCTGCGTTATGGTTCTTTCATTTGGGGAGTACAATAGTAAAAAAATGTATCACTGCATATATTTTTTTATTGTTTCGTTTGAGAAGTAATCTCAAAAACTCGTGCTTCGAGTTTCATCAGGGGTTCCGAACACCTCGAAACAATAAAAGCACGAGGTCGCAGGCTGAGTGCTTTCATCTATTCCTAGGTGTTTGAAACTCCTGATGAAACCCCCTCACTCGTTTTTGATATCTTACATGAATTTACTAAGGGCCGGTTAAATCTTAATAACGACTGGGACATTCCCTTTACCTCTCCCTACTCAATTAGCCACGAGAGGCAGGGAGGGGGAACAAGAGCAGAGGATAAATGCTTCTTGTTCTCAGAGATCAGCAATGGTTTATTAGTCAGTTGCGATTCCCGAAGCGTGGATGTCTTCGATCGACAGGCAACAAACCAGCCGATCGGTACTACAGTGGACCACTGAGGAAACAGTTTCCATCAATGCTTCGAATCGAAACTCATCAACCATGAAGGTGGTTTGCTTGTCCCGCTCAGATTTTTTAGCAGTTTCTAACTGCGTTTAGAAGTTTTGTTGTTGTTTGCCTATCTTTGTAATGCACCAGTCACAAGCAACGATCGTTTTCCTACTTTGCCACATTCAGAATTTGACACCATCGCCTGCATAAGGACCAAGTCCCAGTTGTTCAAAAGTTAGATAGCGCTATCCACCGGAAAAATTACTATCCTGGAGATAAGTATTAGGGAAACCAATTACTCTATCCAATAGGTAGAGATTTATCGAGTGGATAGCGTTATCCACCTTTTGAACAACTGGGGCCAGAAGTACTCGGTCGAAGCGAGGCGATCAATGACCAACGTGAGACAAAAGATAAAACCACTAAGAGATGCATTGGTGTCTGACACCGTGCAGCGAACAGCTAAATGGAATTGATTCGCGAACAAGAGATCTTGCCAGAAGTAGCAGGCTTTATTGGCCAGCCCTGTTCGTCCAGCTCTTCATCTCCATTCTTGTTAACTCTAAAAAAACTATCTACCAAAAAAGTCGATTCTAATTGTAATTGTAGGTTATTTATCTGGAATAAATTGTCGGCAACGCCATGCAGAGTTAACATAAATCAAATGACTTTTATGGATGTATCTTCCAGGAACATCTGATGGAACGGAGTCCCACATCAATGACACCAGGGGTGGTCACTGCAGTGACACAAAAAGAGGAATATTCATGAAAATTGAAGTCTATGTCTGTAAAAAGAATAATCTAAATGATACAGGTATTTTCATCTCTCCCCCCCGTTCCTGTCTCTGCCCCGCCCCCTTTTCACTCCCTCCAACTCCTTGCCTTTTTTGGAATTTTACTCTTCGGTTATGTGAGTAGAACGTTTCGCGCACGCGCAGAAACAATTATTTAATGATGATGATTTAATTATAATTTAAAAATTTATAGTGCGCAAATTTCCATGTAAACTATAGTCAAATGCGCGATAAAAATAAATAACTTAAAAAATAACTTTGAAAAATGTTTAAATAAAATATACGTTAATTACAAAGACACTTTTAAGTGTCTTTGTAATTATTCTTTGTAAAAGTAATTACAAATACGTATGTGCAATAACTGTAGAAATAAACATGATTATAGAATAGTGTATGTATGCATTCGTAACATTAAAAAACAATCCTAGATCTTGTTCAAAACTAATCTTAATTATAAGTTAAATTAAAAAAATAAACCGTAAGCAGCGATTTAAATTTGATTTTAAATTTGATGAGTCGTGGACAAATTGATATTGATGTAAATAGCTATCTACAACTCCATTCTGAAGTTAGAACTCGAGGGAGTCATCGTTATAGATATAGGCAAGATAAGGCGACAAAGAGAACATTACTATATTTTTATTCCTTCTTCTCAAGGACCATAAGGCTATGGAATAATTATAAGCTACCCGCGGAAATAGTTGAGTCAAACTCCTTGGCTGTCTTTACCTCTAAATCTGACTCCCCTACCTAGCTAAGAACTACTAGACGTTTTTTACTTTCATACTTTTTTACTCTTTATTATGATTCACTTATTTTTATGTATGTATCATCCTAGTTTATTTGTTAATTTTATCCGAGCATTGTACATATTTTATGATCGTTTCTTTTAATAGTTGGTGCGATGTCTTTAACAGATTTTAACAATTTAGTAAATGTAGCTGTAGAAGTTAGTTTCGTTAGGTAGAGTGTTCGACAAGTTGTTCCACACAGCCGGGGCCGCCATTTGAGAGGAGCGATCACCAAATGTCTTTTTTGGCTTAATAGGTAATATTTCTAAAAGAAGTCCATTGTTGGATTGTAGATTGTATCTAGAGTTCTCTTTTCAGTAGTCAGCTGACGGTCCATGTCTAATCGTAAATGTTAACACTGCAATTCAGGCAATGTTGAGTGTGGTACTGGCGATTTATAAACCCCTCGGACATACAACACTTAATTTCAGGGGAAATCAATGTTGAATCAACTTATTCTGAAATTAAGAATTGGTTCATGTTTAATTAGCGTGCGTATATCGCGAGGTTTACACAATGTAGTGAGTTCTACGCTCGCTGTGATTGGTTGTTGCCCATGATCTTAAAAGTCTACTGTGAACAGGAAAAAAAAAACTTGTCTCGTACCGCTTTTGAGTAATGAATTTTATGTCTCTTTTTTCTGATGATTAATACATGTATATATTTGTCTTGTTGATATTGAAAGACCGCCACGTCATGTTGCCACATGTTAAGCGAATAGGCAGTAACATCATATCCAAAGCTCCATTTTGCTGTAGTCATTTTTTATTTGACGTCTGCAAAGTCGTTTAATCCATCTTAATTAATTATAAGTTTGACTTAAGATCACATATGTTTATTTCTCATCACAAATACATAAAAGTTTTCAAACTTGTCAAACTTCAGCGAAGATATCGGCTACGCACTGCTCACTGTTAGGGTATCTTATGGAGGAAAACCTTCCTACTGCCTGCCGCGTACGGCCATTTCCTCAAGCGTTCTTGGTCACAGTGACATTCAGTAACGAAAATCACTATTAACGTTTCCTTCGCTTCGCTTGGACTAGTCGTGACCCGAGAAAACGATAAAAACCACTTGAGACTTCACTATGCCTCTTGTGAGGAGATCTTTAAATACTGACTAACAACCAATCGACACGACGAAGCCGCCACGCTTCTTAAGTCAACGAGTGATCCTAGCTGCAAAAATTGTAACATTTACCTGCTCAGGACAGTAACTACCCATATACTAATATGAATTTGACTAACAACCATTCCTTAGCTGCCTCAAACGCTGTCAGCTGTGCCTGGACATTTTATGATCAGTTTGAGGACAAACTTTGTTCTGTGCTTTCCATCATCCTAAACTTGACAACGTGCCCTCTTACGGTCCTTCTGAACACACTCGTCATGATAGCGGTTAAGACAAAACCAAGCCTTCAGACAATGCACAATGTAATACTGGCCTCCATGGCAGGTACAGCTTTGGCGGTGGGGGTAGTTCTTCAGCCAGTATTCATCGCGAGAGAAATTTTCCGCCTTTGGGGTGGATGGGTTTTGATTCAGTGCTACCTAAACACAATGACAATGATCATAACATCTCTCCTTTGCTTAACGTCTCTATTTCATGTGGTGCTGATTGCCTTAGAGCGCTTTATAGCAATGAAATATTCTTTAAAATACAACAGCATCGTGACAAAACGACGTTTAGCTGTGGCTATAGCTTTGTGCTGGCTTTTCGCGGGAATATATTTTCCTCCCATGTTTATTAAAGCGCGTATCACACGAATTTTCGCGATTAGCACATCTTTAACAGTGATTTGTTTCTGTCACTTGTCAGTTTATTTTGTTTGTCGCCGCCATTTGAATCGCATTAAATCTGAGCAATCCTCCAGGGAAGCCAAAAAAAAGTTCTTAGATGATCAAAAAGCTTGGAGAACAACCATTATTGTTTTAGGTGGTTTTATTTTATCTTTTTTGCCAGAGGTTTTGCGCGCTACACTCTTGCAACCATTTTCATTTTCATTACTGACACATTTAAGGCCACTGACATTTTCTTGTATTATTTTAAATTCATTTTTAAATCCTGTTATTTATTGCTGGAGGAGCCAATTCATTCGTCAAGGAATGATGTAACTTGTTGGAAAGAACGTGAACAATGTATAAAAGAGCCAAAATGTTTGTTAAATCACAATTAAATTTTGGCAAAAACTGTGTAATTTTATTGACGTTTTGAATGTCTGTCTACAAAAATAAAATAAGTTCTGAGTTTATGGCAATCAATTGTCTACTGTTTAACTTAATATTTCGGAATTTTAACGTCAGGTCCTTCTTATCAAGTTTGCTTGTCAAAAGGCTGTGTACGTTGTTTAGGAGAACAGAGTTGTCTGACGGTAATAAAATAGTAATATACAAACACAGAGGTGTGAAAAATACTCTCGACAATTGAGAATGTATTTTCTCGTACAAAGTTACAAAATCAGCTTTTAAAGACTCTTTCCCCTTTTACACGTTGAAATTCATAGAAAAAAAGTTAATTACGTCGCAAAAGAGTCCATAAGATTATTTTACAGATAAAAAAAGACAAATCCGCATTACATCCTAAGTCATTTTCTTCACCTTTTTTGGCTGCTTGCTGCCATTAGGGAAACTAATACGATCCTTTGTAACAGACACCGTATGAAAAGTATCATAGAGCTTTTTCTACTTTAGCTGAAGTAAATTTACCATGGGAGCAATCTAGAACCTAATGTATAACCTAATTTGTAATCCCGCAATAAAACCTTTTTCTCCCTAATCATAAATTAAAGGAAAATGAAATCAGTAGAATTCCAATTTTTGAACCTCACATCACAGTTGACTTCCGGAGTCTCCCCCTCTGAGTCAAACACAGTTAATTTTGCACCAGAGTTTTCGAACTCAGTTTGAAAACTCTATTTCGAGAGCCTCGAAATAGTGAAAAATAAGAACATTGCTCAGCGTATTTAAAACATTTTCGCTCGTCCACAAAAAAATGCTAAAACAATGCACGATGCAAATACAATAGTATCCGTTACGGAGCATGCGTAATGCGATACATGACATCATTGTATTCGAAAACCTCCCTCTGTTTTCGCCCGTCCACACGTAAACGAGAAGCCAGCGTTTTCAAAGCTCTCCACTCTGGGGAGCGTTTTTAAGAGATGTGTTTTCAGTGCCGGTTTTACCAAAAAAAGGGTGGACCGTAGGCAAAACCAGAGGGGAAAATCTCCGTTTTCAAACAAAAACGGATTCGTGTGGACGGGGTGATAATCACTGGATAAACACATTGATGACTTTCATACAAGCAGTTCAAAATAATCTCTGCTTAAGGAACGAATTGCACCTTGGTTTCAAATAGCTAACATGATACCCGTGATACATAACAAACTAGGAAAGGTTTTATTTGGAAATCAAATGACACCGTGAAGCTTTTCTAAACAAGTTGATATATTAACAATGTTTAACAATCTCGTGCGGCTAAAATGGGGTTAAAGAATCTATAACTTGATGTAGTCATTTTATGACTTGCCAGAGTCTTTTAATCCATCTTAATCTAGCTGAAGTGAGATCACATATGTTTATTTCTCACCAAAAGTACATAAAAATTCAGTCAAAATATCCGAACTTTAAAAAGCTAAAATTAAGCTTCTAAAAATTAAGCTAGTAATGTGGCACAGAAGAGCCATTCATTTAATGCTAATAAACTGTATTATTATTATTATTATTATTATTATTATTATTCACTCCACTGCTTTCTACAAGGATAATTGTTAGAACTGAAGGAAACCCTTGGTAGCTATCTGTAGGGCTATTTCTCCGAGTCTAACGGTTAAGACTTTTTAAGGCTTCTCTTGGACCGGTCGTGACCTTAAACGGAATACGCCTCGCAGAATAGGCCCTGCTTTAGCCAGAGAAAACAGCCGACATTTCGAGATGCCACCAACGGTTTCCCTCGAAATTTGGTGGCCTGGCGTGGAGAAATGTCGGCTATTTCCTCAGGCTAACCTATCTAGAGACTAAAAAAAAACAAGAGTGTAACGAAGGCTTAAATCCGCAAAGTGCAATAAGTGGTCAGTTAGCAGTTTCCTTTACTGATTGTGATAGTCAAAGATGCAAATTTGCCAAGTTTACTGATGAAAAAATTAATCTTCTTACACTTCATCATCATCATGCGTCCCGCTCTGGCCACTTGCTGGATATGTTCTCGGTCGTCCCGAGTTCAAATCCTCCGCGACGTATGTAGATAGCCAACAAAGTCAGTATTTGAGTGGAGTGCCTGTAAACTAGCTGGATAAGCTCAGTGCACTTTCCATTTTAAACAAACCTAATTTAATTTTTTAGTTTCAATTTAATTTAATCATCATCGGTCGACCGAAGAGCAGTCGACTGTAAGTCATCTTCAACTGGCTCGATCTTGGGCAGTGCGCACGATATCATCCTCGATCAGAGAAATGCTTATTCGGGTCGATCAAGAGCCATAATGGCTCTTGGGTTGATTTGTTTCTGGAACTGGCTGGAAATGGACTTGAGCGGTGTCAATCGGGGTCTTCTCCCGTGGGGGGAAAACGCGTAGATGTTAGCGGGTTCATCCTTACCCATGCGAAAATTGTGGCCAAGGAACTTGAGCTAGCTGACGTGAGATGACCGTAGATAGCAGAGGGCTAGTGACAGTGAGATCGTAGATTCGGTCATTTGAGACTTTGTTTGCCGTTTGATGTTCAATATGATCTTACAACATCGTTCCCAGGTTCTCTCCCCTACCCGTCGAGAGACAAGCCTCTCTCTCTCCCTCTGTCGCTGCGTAGGAACGGGTAGGAGAGAATCCTGAGAAAGAGGTTGTATGATCTTACTTTAGTTTCGCGCCCATGTCATCTTACACTATGAAACAGAATGCACCCAGGAATTGAAACTCAAGGCGCTCTCCATTTGTCAGAACTGACTGGCCAGACCAATCCCATCGTAATGAGAATTTAATTTTTAAGCAAAACTAACAATCCAGATAAGTCAAATCCTACATATTATGCACAAAGGAGATGGTTGTTCAGCGAAACCTCTTGGAAAAAGCCTATTTTATTGCCAAAGTGTTTGGTCAGGCCATGATCCAGCCAGCCAGTTCTGACTTTTAAAAAGCGCCCTCAGAATGGAGCGGAGATATATACAAAAATGGAAATGGAAAAGGTTGAAACGAGAAAACTTGGAAATCGACGTGCCCTACTTGTTCAGGTTTATATCTGTTTCAATTTGTAAGAACTGTGTACTCTATACAGTAGTATAATGCTCCGTTTGCTCCGTTTGTTATTTTAGTTTTAATGATTTGGTTTGGCAGGTACATGAAGACTTTAGTAATATTAACCAAAAAAAGCAATTCTGAAACATTGTGACAGACCTCGAGTCCCTTGAGTCCGGCTGGAAAACGATTCTGAATTATTCCAAACTCAGTGACCAGAGAGTTTATTTTTAGCATTGATTCGGAAATCCAACCTCGATTTCTATAGCCTGTTCCAGGCTTCGTCATAGTAGAGTCCGTTAACTATTCATGAAAAGGCGCCGCCGGCGAACACGAAAATAAAACGGGAAGAAACCGAGGAGAACAAGGGCGGCTTCCCTTTTCCCGCCACCGCCCCTTTTTTCCAGTTCACGCACTCAAGCGTCATCCCTACTATCTGAGAGCCTGGAACAGGCTACGATTTCTAGCCGTAAATGGAGGATAATGAAATTGCTTATTTTGGGAAAGGATGATCTTGTTTTATAGCTGTAACTTTTGTCTCCTTGTAGACAGCGCATGCAAGTCAGATGAAATTGGCGTACTGAAATGTCCAGAAGTTGAACAGAACACTACAACACCAACCACCACAACTGAGAACGTTAAAACGACAAAAATGCCGCATATAGACAGCCGCGTATTTAGTGAAGTAAAAGTTGAGAAAGGTAACATTTTAATTACTCTATGATTGACTCAATTGTTTTACTACGTTTTTCACTTTGTAAAACTGGCTGTGAATTAGGCTGTGCTCATACTATACCGGACACCCTTTTGTACCTACTCGAAAAGGCATCGTGTACAGTATGAAAACTTATGTCCGATATGTGACTCTCCACTTTAGAGATCTGCGCAGCGCAGCCTTGTCCCGTTACAGAAATCGCGCCAAAATTACCCTTCTCATGGGTGAACAGAACCCCTTCAGGTATGGTTTTCGTGCCGGTGCAAAAGCTATCCGGCATCGTGTGAACACCTCTCCGATGTGACTCTCCACTTTACAGATCGGTGGGGCGTAGCTTCTCTCCGATACAGAAATCCCCGTTTTGGAATGTGAACAGAAGCCCTGCCCTGTACGCTTTTCGTGCCGGCGCAAAAAAATATCCGCGATGGTGTGAACACAGCCTTAGGGAGGGACTTGATTGGCTGTTAATATCTATGCATGAGAATAACACATATACAGGCAGTATATTAAACGCTTTAGTGTTTTCACCGCGAGCTAAACCTGTTGAACTAAAAACAAATAATGGCTGTGTATAATCATTAACAACTACATAATTAGGAGTCAGTAATGGAAGTAAAGCTGAATTCTCCCACCCCAAGCTCTGACAGAATCGCTGCATGACTGTTCAGCCTTGTATCAGTTTCTTTAGGCTTTCCTTCTCTTGTTCGCTTGACGCCTGATTATGGTCAAAATCATCAAGCTTATCATAACTTTTTTCTAAGATAAAGAAAGAAAAGAAATTTGGAGTTCTTGGAAATACGACGATTCTTGCCATCGCTATCATTAATTACTACTGACATGCTTACTTATCATCTCTCCTCATACTGCGTCTCTTCATTTCCTGGGGGATCGATCTCGCGATGTTGCTGTTCCATTTATGGGAACGTTTGGTGGTAGTCGTTAAAAGAGGAAAAGGAGTTGTGTGTAAAGTGATGTGATCCCTTCAGACTGACGTGCTAATGAAAACAAAGAATAAACAAAGAAACAGAAACACAAAACGTAAAGTCTACATTAAGCCATCTTTACAACTAAACTACTAAAGAGGCTGTGCTCCATTTCACAGTTCTCAAATTGTATTTTCCACTCATCAACTAATCAGCTGCAGCATAGTCATTTTGTTTGCACCACCCGGTTGTGCTTCCATCTAAACTATGACATTGTGAGTTGGTGCCTTTAGCTGCTGATGATGAAGCTATAAATTGGTTGCACTGTGCTTTCACCTAGTGCCTTTTAACCGCTGTTTCAAAAGCTCTCAGTTGTTTGCACTTTTGCTTTTTCTAAGAAAAGCCTCTTTAATGTTTCTAACTGTTATCAAATGATCCCGCCAATTCAACCCAGGGTATTGTAAACCATTGCCCTTGAGTCCTGAGTCCATCCTGCGAAACACCAATAAACTTCTTGGAATCGCGATCAAAAGCTGGAGAATAAACCACTGATGCGCGTTCCCAAGCGTTTTGATTATTGGTTTATTCTTCCTCTTTTACTTACGACGTCGACTCCAACTCCGTCGATTTCTAGTCATTACTCTTGCTTTAGATATCAAGAAACCAGCGGAGCCGCTTGAAGAAACTGTCTGTGAATAAGTGGCCAATGGTTTCACATTATGATTAAGATTGTCTTCCTCTAAAGGTTTAGAGCATATAGAGATTATAGATTCAAGACAGAATAACAGGTGAATGGTTGTCTCTTTGTAGATAGCAATTTTAGTTTAAAAGTGGGTGTTAAATGGCCAGAAGTTCAAACTGCAGCATCAACCACAGCATCGTCAACTGAAAACGTTCAGACAAACTCAGTAGAGACGAAAACGCCAGAGTTTGATGGCCGAGTTGGTGAAATTAAAGTTAAGAAAGGTGACGTGTAATTTTTACGACGTTTTTCACTTTGTAAAATGGGCTGTTGTTTATTAGTTCTCTTCTAGCTATATCAGCTGTATATTAGTATCTTTGTACTGATATTCCAAGCACATGTGTTGCACCCTTCTCTTCACTGCGATTATTCCTCAAAGCATGTCCGCTCTGATAAACTGCTCAGAAATTCCTGCACAACCAAATGAAGAATGGCTGTTAATGTTCGACAAGACATATGATCGACTGGCGAATCAGAAGCCAGGCCATCCCGATGCAGCTTTAAGTTCTTTTCGGACTGCCTCAGAATAAGAATGGGACTGACTATTAAAGTCTCCGTCTAGTTTTCTTTTCCTTTACCTGTTCAATTTTGGCCTTCTTACGACTAGACTGTTAAATGGACTTACTGCTCAAACTCATTCACTCTGTCTATCCTTTGAGCTATCGATCTGAAACTCTGGGAAAAGAGAACCGATACTTTGTCACTGTTTAGAAAGTAACATTCCTGTCTTTGAAAGTATCTTCCCTTAGCTTCATCGTCATTATCACTGTAAACAAAGGTTCGCCTATGTTTCAACTTAGCGAGTCGCTATATTATTATAAACCTCTGACATTCAGGGTATTATTCAAAAGGTTAAATACATCGAAGGCTTGGCAATATCATGAATTTGCGACCTCCAACTGGATCACTCCTGCTATGATTTATTTCCCGTCCATTTTATTTATTTTATTATTTTTTTGTTTTATTAAACTTCCACATTTCATCAGGTAACCTGCTCATATAGTGAGCCACTCCCCTGATAACAGCCCAGTGACGATTATTCTCTTGTCCCCAGTTGTTCGAAAGGTGGATAACGTTATCCATCCGATAAGTCTCTGTCCACTCAATAGCGCAATTGGTTTCCCTAATACTTATCCACTGGATATTGATTTATTCTGTGGATAGCTCTATCCATCGTTTGAACAACCGGGGCCTGATCAGAAGAGACAGGTTCAGAATAATACCCACTGTTCTACCAAAAATATGTTCTTTTCCATTCCACAAAAGCTAACGGCATTTTTCCTTACTAACCAAGCGTACATTTTCTTATTAGAACTCCCCATCATGTGCGACCAACTCTTTTCATAAGCCAGCGATCACCTATCCACAACACCAACATTTTCCCAGTCAAATGGCTTTTAGTTGGAACCTCTTTTAAGCGACTGCTTGATGCATGGTCTGATCTCTATGTTCGCTGTATGTACTACGCTACTCAGAGCATACAAAGAACTTTTAGTGGCAACACGGATTTTAACATATCGTAGCTTAGAGTTAAAATTGCATGCAGTAAATTCTCCTTCAAAAAGAATATGTTTCGGGGCCTCGGTGGTTCGATTCTTATGAGCGACCACTGAATCTTTGCATTTTGGCTGGTCTGTTGAGGTCACAAATGTCATAATTAATTGGTGCCAAATGTAATAGGGGTGTTAGTTGTGACAAGAAATTGGTGCCAAATGTAGTAGGGTTCCAAATGCAATACGAAATCGGTTCCAAATGTATTAATGAGGAAGGTCACAAATGTAATAAAAGGGATCGCCTTCATATTACGTTCTTGGTCACAAGCGTACTCCCTCGAACGCGGGTAGAGAGAAGAAATACGGCTGGAAATACGTTTGCGTTCGCAGCAAATTCATTTTTGCCCCATTTTGTGTTATGTCAATGATCAATGATTCAAGTCCTAAACACGCTTTCCACCAACATTTACGTTTGCGACCTACCACTTAGAATATTTGTGACCCATTCCTTACTATAACCGCAAACCTTACTACTTTTATGACCTACCCCAACCCCCATTACATAATCAAGTAACCCTTGTGACCCATTTCTTATCACAGTGTGGTGACCCTCATTACATTTGCCACCAATTTCGCATTGCATTTGGCACTACCACCAGTTATTACATTTGTGACCTCAACTAGTCGCTTACGGGAGGCTCGACTGCATCAGCTTTTGAGCCTTTTAAGGCATGAACTCTGGTCGAATCAAGGTGTAACTATTTTTTTATCAAAAGTCATATCTCATTCTCAAGACATTTTCTCATCTTGTTCCCCTACAGAATTAAAAGCTTGGAGGGCTGTTGCAATAGTTCTTGTTTGCACCGTTGTGTTCTCATTTGCTTTGATCTGCTTTCTGTGTAGGTAAGTTAACTCCAGAAAAAAATCATTGATTAAAAAAATTCTTGAAGCTGAAAATGATTCCATTAATGTAATCCAGTATCCAATATTGAAGCAAGCGTTTCCATGTCTTTCCATCATTTAGTCTCTTGACAGTGAATTTTTAATAGAAAAGGTTTTGTTTACTGAATTGTTAAAGCAACAGTTTAAACTGTATGAAACTCCGTTTTAGTCATTGCTAATATTTTTAAATGATTTATTGGACAGAAAATTCCGTAGGCAGCAAAAATCTTCTCAGGATACGAAAATATAGGAGTGGCTTAATATGCTAATGGTAGAGGATATGATGGAAGTCACGTGTCTCTTCAAGAGGAGTAGAATGTTGTGTACTTTAGTGTGTGGTATGACATCAATTGTGCAGATTCCGTTTGCTGAATGCGGTCATTAGAGTCCATCAAGACTGATTTATACCTAGAAGAATCTTCAAGTGTTTTCAAACAAAGGCCTTTCTCAGCTAGAACTGTGTCAGCTCACACTCCTCCATGAAGCCAGCCGTACAATTCAGGAAGGTATCGCCCGCCCGATCTCCGACTTTCTGCGTAATTGGTTTCTGACTCTGTATATCTGAATGTTACAGACGTTTTAATCAAACGCATTTTAGATCAGCCTCAAAACTCTCTGTAGCCTGCATAGCTGGCGAAATTGTCTTCGTGCGCGTGAGTGTTTTGGCAGCGAAGCCGCCATTCGCCGCTACTAGCCGCTAGAGGTAATCTCAAGGCGTCTCTTCCCCATTCTCCTCGTTGCTTCCAAGCTCTTCTTCCTTAATGCGTGCACTGACGATATCGCCAGCTCCACGGGCTAAACTGTCTGAAAAAGGTCTTTACCTTAATAATAATAAGGTATCCAACACTTTGCGTCAGTAACAAAGTTCTAATTGCACGAAAAAAGGGCCAATTAACGACTGTTGTCAGAGAACCTATTTCGGATATTATTGAATGAATAATAATAATAATAATAATAATAATGATAAGTATCAGAACAATAAGTAATATTTACAATTTAAAATTATGTCGTATTGTTTACAAATTAAAAAGTGAATATATGTCCACGATAGAAAACTATTTACAATTGTGAATAATATAAAAGTGGGAAAAGGAAAATCAAGCATTACTAAGAAGAAAACTATCAAAAATCTAGGTCTAAAATTAATGATAATGGTAATAATAATAATAATAATAATAATAATAAGAAGAAGAAGAAGAAGAAGAAGAAGAAGAAGAAGAAGAAGAAGAAGAAGAAGAAGAAGAAGAAGAAGAAGAAAAGTGCTGGAAGTCTGAGGTCTCGGGATGAGACTTGACTGGATATTTCTCCCCAGGGAAAATCCCTGTTCTAAATTTTTATACAACATAATAATAATAATAATAATAATAATAATAATAATAATGATAATGATAATGATAATGATAATGATAATGATAATGATAATGATAATGATAATAATAATAATAATAATAGTAATAATAATAATAATAGGGGTTTTAGGATACCACGACGGCAACGGTCGGGACTTTGGCGGAAAAAAATTTTAAAAAAAGATATTATCTAACAAATAAATAAACTAAGAAAATTCCTTAGGGGTAGGACTGCGATACAGCACTTATAAAAAACTATTTAAATTAAATAATTAAATAAATAGAACTAAATAACAGATTAGAGTTGTTCAAGATGCCTGACTTCATAGGTGTTGCTTCCCAGGTCTGTGATGCCACTACACTAAACCTTGCTAGGCCACAATTAGTTCTGGAAAACGGCCTGCACAGGTTTTGATTAGTGGCATACCTAGTATTATAATTATGGACAGCTGAAGCCGGTTGAGGGCAGGAGGTGTATCCTTTTTTGATATTGAACTTTATGCACAAGAGCGCCAATTTTTAATTTAAAGATATTCTCTAACTTTAAGATTTCTAATAGTGTAAATTACGGTGTGGGACTTTCTCTTTTGTTTGTAAAGAAGATGCAGCGAATATACAGTTATTTTGACTGACTTACTTTGATTTTATTTAATTTAGTTTGGTAAGCGGTACCCCAGCTCATTATTAGGGAGCTTTAGCATCGACGACGGCAACGGCAGCGAAAACGTCAGTTTTAAAATGAATTCCCGTTTTTTCAATCTCTGTCGCGTTTATTCCAAGTTGCTGAAAATGGCAAGTGCAGGGGAATTTCCCTGGAGTTGATTTCTTGAGGACCGCACTCAAGTTTAGAGAGAGAAAAGCAGATTCGTCGTCGCTTGTTTACGTCGTCCATAAAACTTGCAATTAGGCATTTTCACGTCGTAGTCGTGCACGGACGGTGAAGAAATGTACAAAAAAGCGTGATGCACGTGCAAAGTTGTTAATTTGCGTAATAAACCTATTGATTTTTTGAAGTCCTGGTTGCCGTCGCCGTCGTCGTTGCTAAAGCTCCCTAATCCACCATACGTTAGATACGGATATATGAGAGTACATATTGTCTAAGCTTAAAGAAGATTCCAATGTTCTTTTGTTATTTTGTTGTTAATGTGCTGGAGCTGAGCATCCCATTTTAGTTCATCAATAAAGACACCCAAATATTTAATTAGGGACTTTTGCTCTATATTACATCAAGCTGTTATTCTGATATTTGTTTTCTTCTTAGGTGAAGTAATTATCATGTAATTAGTCTTCTTGAAGTTAATGGACAGCATATTTGCTGCACAGAATTTTAAGACCTTTCCAAGTTCTTCATTGATAACTGATTGTAATTGTTCTGGCTCTTTTGAAGAATGAAACATATTTGTATCATCTGCAAAAATCCTAAAAGACAATTTCTTCGAAGACCTGGACAAATCGCTAGTATACAATAGAAACAGAAGTGGACCTAGTGTGGAGCCTTGAGGTACACCACATGTGACGGTTTTCAGGCTAGATTCTGTATTACCAACTTTGACATATTGCTTACGATTAGTTATAAAGCTTGAAAACCATGCATGAAGTCCTCGGATCCCATACTTATATAATTTTTGCAAGAGAATATGGTGGTTAATTGTATCAAAGGCCTTGGAAAAGTCTAAAAAGATACCACATGTTATTTTCTGATCGTCATCTCTTCACTTTAATTTTTCCACAGTTTCTAGAATGGCATATTCCGTAGAATATCCCTTTCGGAAGCCAAGCTGGAAGTTAAAAAGTAGACATTCTTTTTCCAGATAGGACACAAGTTGATAATACACTAGTCTTTCCAGTACTTTACTAAAGGGAGAAATAACTGCTATTGACTACCACTACCACTAGACTAGACTACCACTTTTAAATATTGGGGTTACTTTTAATATCTTAAAGATTTCAATATTTCAGTAAAGGGTGCAGAGAGCTGTTCAGTTGCAAGTTTAATAAGCTTGTTAGGAACAATAAGGGATGCTTTGTTTTCTTTTAGCCCAGCAAATAATGTAAATACTTGTGTTTGGGGTACTGGAGCAAGGTAAAAACTGTTTGATGGCGTAGATTCTATATATTGCAAAGGGTCCGTATATATGATCAGTTTTGATTTCCTTTGGTAAAGTCGGCCCAATGTTTACAAAGAAGTTATTGAATAATTCGGCAATGTCCTTTTCTTGTTAAAAGTCCTGTTATTGTGAGTGATTTTCGTGGGGAAAGTTTGACCTTTGGTTTTCCTTTTATCAAGAGTACCAATAAGTTTCCAAGTTTGCTTAAGGCAGTCTTTGTACTTTGCAAATTGCTTGTTATAGTATTCTGTCTTACTTTTACTCTTAAGACGTGAAAGAATAGCTGCATAATGTTTATATTCCCCGATTTTTTGTAAGTCCTTGCTTAAGAAATGTGCGGTACATTTTCTGTTTCCTTTTTACCGATTTTAGGATACCCTTAGTAAGCCATGGTCTATTAAGTTGCCTTTGCTTTCTTTGGCTAGCCAGCTTGATAGGCGCATGGTTGTCTACAATTTTATTCAGGGTATTGATTGCCTCCTGTACTTTTTCCATAGCCAAGCAGTGTTTAAGAATGTCATGTAGACGAGAATAAATCTCGTTCTAAAGCTATCCGTGTGTCTCACGTGTGTGGTAAACTAACTATTACAGCAAGTTGTTTAGTCAAGGTGTGGATCTAGTTGTAAAATCTGGGCATATTGACACACCTAGCAGTGTCTCTGAAGAAAGCTCGCACTTTGCTTTGTCCCTGTACGGCGTTTTCCCAGTCCCTAACGGTCAATTCACATTTTCGCTTGGACCACGTGACCCGAAACGCTTTGACCAGTGATATATAGAAGCTTAATCTTCGGTAATAGTTCAAAACCTTACAGCGTTGTTTCGTTTGCATTTTTAATAGTAACTTAAGTTTTGAAGCCTTTGTTAGATCTATTCGTCTTTATAAGTTGGAAACAATTAAAACTTTTGTTGTGCCTCTTTTTCACGGCTCTAAATGGTATTTATTAGAGTTTGGATAAAAAAAAGATCCCCTAACGCAAATATAATGCCATTGCGACGGAGTCACAGTAGATTTGTGATCCGTCGGTCTTAATTAAATTATTTCACTTGAGTTGTCCATTCTTGGCGTTCCTTATTCTTCGAATAATAAAACAATTTCAAGTTAGGATACCTACTTCACGCGTAAAAGGTTTTTTTTTCCAATACCGTCAAGAAGAACTTCAGTCCATCTTCTTGTGTCCTCCTATCTTCCTTTTCTTTTCCTCTTCTTAATTTCATAATTGTAAATTACTTTATGTTTTCCTGTGCCCGCCTTGATTACATGTCGATTAGCCAAGCTATATGCGGGAGCCAAGCAGAAGATGTTTTGTATGTCATGTATGCTGAATTTACATTGTAATTTAATGATTTAATTTGAGACTTCTATGGATTTCTAGAAAAATGAAGAATTCAAATTGTGCAGTGATTTTTTAACTGAATAAGACATATTACAAATACCCCCCCCCCCTCCAGAGGGTGTCTATATCCAAAACTCCCCCCCTCCCAGTTTGTACGACGGCCCAAAAACGTACCCCCCAAGTCAGTCAAAACAGTCAGATAAAAAGTCAGATAAAAACATCAAAGCTATTGAAAAGAAATAATATAACACTCTAGAGCTAATATTATTGAGGTTATTAAACTTTTGATATTTTCAAATAGAATACCGCTTGCCAATGAACCATAGTCCAGTTTAATGCTATCTTTCCGAGATTCTCAGAATATTAAATGCACTCAACAAGGAAGCTGTTTGTGAGGGCAAAATGCGCACGCACTTCAATATTGAAACACGGAAACCAGAGGAGAGTTATCTTAAGTAAACTGATTCTTATGGCAGTATTTAATATGTCTACTTGTCATTTTTGCTGATCAGGTCTTTATAGTCAAGAAGAACTTCTGTCCATCTTCTTGTGTCAATTTATATAGATCTATCTTTCTTTTCTTTCCCTTTTCTTAATTTCACCCAAGTAAATTTAAGAATTTGTTCATGCTTAGCGTGCGTATATCGAGTTATGGATGCACGCGGGAAGTTTGGAGAGCACGAAAGATGCGTAAGAGTTGCACGAGGCGATAGCCGAGTGCAACTCTAGCTTCTTGAGTGCTCTCCAAACTTCCCAAGTGCATCCATAACTCGATATACGCACAGCTAAAAGCATGAGCAAATTCTTTTATAACATAGCTGACAAAAATGCTTGCTTTTTGATTAACTACAAAATTCTCCTAACGCGCTACACAATAACAAACGCTTCTATTGGCTGATTACGAACACACCACAATCATCTAGTTTGAATGAAAATATTTTTTCTGTAGCTTTTCTGTAAAACTGAGAAAGAAAATTTGCTTCTTTATTCGTTAACGATCAATGGAAACTAAGCAGAAACAAAGGTAAAAGAGTCTTAAAGTTCACCTAAAGTGAAAATACTAACATGTTCGTAAGAAGTCGTGGAGTATGGTTTGGATTTGCTGAAAAGATGTTCACGTTTTGCTCAGCGAAATCCAGAAAACATGTTTTTAGCGAAGACGACTGTCATCCTTCTTTAAACTCATATTCATTTACAAACATTGGCTGGTCATTACGGCTTCTTGAGAAGACCTGGCACCAGTTGTTTTTGTGAGTAATAAATTTATGTCTTCTTGTGTAATTTGTGTTGTTATTGCCAGAGAAATCTTCCTGCTTCAGTCGGATTGTCCGCAGATAACAAAAGTGTGTAACAAATTTAAAAACAACAATAACAACGGAAATTTAACCTCTTAATGTTGTTGATGACCAGTTGGTGTCTGTTCTGTTCCCAGTAAATGTCTTTCGGCCAAAATTTGCTGCAGCTGGTCTTCCGACAAATTTGCGAAACGCGCAACATGCGAGTTTTTTTAATTCGGCTCAATTTTTGCTGCTTGTTGGATCAGGACCTAAAAGGTCAATGCCGATAGAAAAATCGGGCAGTTCTTCGCTGGTTTCTTCCATATTTTAAAGAGAAGGAAAACTGCACATGTACAGCAGCTTAAAAGACGACAACTCTGCAGCCAGGTAAAACAAAATGCTTACGACATCTTATTTACACACGGGCGTGCGTAAATAAAGATTTTGTTCATAGCGGCTCAATAGGACTTATATAGGGCAAGCACGCGCGCTATGTTATAATACTTTATGTTTTTGTCTGCCCGCCTCGATTAGCCAAGTTATATGCGAGCAGAGGGTATTTGTATGTACAGGCAAGTATTTTTGAATTTAAAGTAATTTGATTAATTTGAAACTTCTGAGCCGTCTTGGCACCTGTTCGCTCGATCCAATTACACCCACACCAGAAAAATTTGAAACTTCTGTGGACTTGTTAAAAAAAATAAAGAAGTTAAAATTTAGAATGTGAATTGAGCCGTCTTGGTACCTGTTCGCTCCAATTACACCCCCACACCAGAAAAAGTCTCACAACCCCTCTTTTCTTTTTCTTTTGTTTTCCTTTTTATTTGTTTTACAAATATTGGCACTCACTTTTCTAATCGCTTCTAGTTGCCTTTGTCGTAAACTTGTCGTAAATGTTCGGCCCATGCTCGGCCACTCAGACCAGGCTTTCGAACGGCTGGCGCTGAACTCCCAATGTCACGCAACTTTTAATTACGGTGGGTCACAACACAACGTGCCGTGAATAGATTTAATTTGATTTTAGAGGAGCGAGACAGGAGAAATTTGCTTACAATTAAAATCTAATTTTCTTCTATTGTTTTTTTTTTCTTTGAACCACAAGTTGATAGCAAGTTAATAGTTTTTAACAATCCAGCTGTTGAAATGTAAGCCTCTGTCACAGAATTATTTCACGGCGATTGACTTCATTAGTTAAATTTTATTCGTGTCATTTCTTGTCTCTTCAACCGAAAAACGAACACAGCATATACTAAAATATTTATGAGCAAAAAGCCAACTTCTCGAACAAAGTGTCCTTGAAAAGCAAAACACCGGCAAACTCGTGTTTTGATTGGTGGACCTAAGATTGAAGTGTCCGATTACCCGCCAACTTCACAAAAGTGGACTGTGCATTTTCTCAGAGAACAAAATCTCTTTTATATCGCCTGGATGTTCCTGCGAGAGAATGGCCGCATGGTTTTCATTCTGGTTCGTACTGAGCGGTTTTTCTGTGACATTTCTCGCCGGTGACAAATTGCATCGTTTAAAATCTGCGGCCTACGACGAACTGTACTCGGATGCGAGACATGCGTACAGCAATGAGAAGTGGAATGAAGCTGTTGATTTATTCGAGAAAGCCATTGCTGACTACAATCACGAGAAAGAAGTGAAAATTCACTGCAGATCTCGATGTAGGGATAGATTCAGAGCTTCGTCTTCTCATAACTTGATAAGTGATTTCGAGCTAGACTACTATCGCTACATTATTTATTCTCACAAGTGTTCACAACAATGCAGGGAAAAATATCTTGGAAAACGGACAAAGGTTTCTGCAGCAGTGAAGAATGATTTTGAATCAAGGAAGACGTATGCTTATCTGCAGTTTGCTTACTACAAGGTGGGTCATAAGTGTATGATTTGTTGTTTACTACATATGTATTTCAATTCATAAACAAATAACGCACACGGATGTGGATTTGTTCATATTTTGTCATATCTTGTTATGCAAATGGCAAATGTCATTGGCTTCCCCTTGGGGTCAGACCCCAGGTTACCCAGGGGGATTGTATAATTGGTGGAGCAAAGTTGATAATTCCCCCCAGGAATGGGGGAATAACAAAAAGTCCGTTGGTTCAACTGCTTCTCAATGGAAAATCCCCCTGATATCCTAAGCCTCAAAGCCTCACTCCCTTATTTGGCCTATACAGGTATGTGCCGCTGAACAGGGTATGGGTTTCAAGGTCTTAAGTGTCACACAGGGTATGCAATTTCACTATTAAGCATCTTGAACAGTCTTTTTGGACTGGAAGCCTTTCAAAGAGTGTGAAGACTTGCAATGAGCGGTCTACATTAATGCAATACCAATATTTTTTCCTAAATATCCATTTCCACGATTTTAGTAGGAAAAATTACTTAATTCGGTATGCAAAACAATACAAATCAGGGTCAGAAAGTGGCGTCTCCTGTCTTAAACAGGGTAGCGAAATGAGCAATTTTTGTCTTAAACAGGGTCAGGGTTTGAAGGCCTCAACGGCACAGCTCAACATAGACTTGAGTGCCCCCCCTGGGAATTCCCTCCCCCCCCCCTTCCCCCTTTCCTTTGAACTTAAAAGGAAAGGGCAGAAACCAATCCATCCCCTTGTTTTCACGAACATATTCCCCTGGTTGGCCTGGGGTGCTACCCCAGGGGGGCTGAAGCCGAAAACGTGCATTACCATTGGAACAAAATACACCAGGCAGCTGTCATAGATGCTTCCATCTCGAAATGTCTTATTACAAGACTTACCTGTAAATACTATGTGACAGATACACAGTGGATGAAGAGCATGTTTAGGAGACTCTGCGTAAATAAATAACTCGCAAATGCAACAGATAGCTAGTTCTTTGCAAAACTGTAAATAAATGTCAAATGTACCCTCCAACCGCCCCCTCATCAGTTTGCCGAACCTCTAACAAAGACATCAAGTCTCTCAATAAAAATCATTCTTGTTTCTGTCACATGCTTTCAGTCTCTTTCATAGCTTGATCAGAGACTGATCAGGGTACTTGAATGTACATGTATGCTAATGGTACAAAAATTGTAAACAAGGATTCATGAACCCTTATAAATGCTTGTATTCAGTAGGCTATAGCAAAATGTACTCGACAAAAAAGAGTGAAATAGAATGTTTACAAGGGTTCACCTGCATTATATTTTAGGTGGGAAGGTTGGTGGATGCAGCAAGAGCTGCGTACACATGCACTGAGATCCAAGCACAGGATAAAACCATGGCTGAGAACGTCCATATCTACAGAAAAATGCCGGGAGTAGAGGAAGCTGGTATCAATTCCTTAGAGCCTACAGTGCACCAAGAGAACTACTTTAATGCTGCCAAATTATATGAACAAGAACAGTGGCATGAAGCCATCCAGACTTTTGAAGAGGCTTTAAAGGAGTATTACATTGCTTATGAAAATTGTAAGACTATATGTGAAGAGGAACGAGAGCAGAACAAGATCTTAAGCAGGTCTGGTCTGTTTGGTGTACATGTTGATGTCTTGAAATGTCGCACTAGATGCCCAGATAAGCTCAGAAAAGTTAAGGGAATCTATGTTCGGAACTATCTTGCAAGACATTTTAATTATCTTCAGATGGCTTATTATCAAGGTAAGGCATTGACTTTTTATCACAGAAAATTCTGCCAAATGGGCGATTCCAGTAAATATCCATACTATACCACGGACGGCTTTTAGGATTTCCGAACGGGAGGGGGGGGTTCACAATTATGGAATTCTGAGGGCATGGGGGGTATTTACGATTGGAAATCCGAAGGCATGGGGGAATTCCACAGGTGGGATTTCTGGAGTAGAAAGTGTAGAGTGAGTTCCTTGAAAATGCTATTGTGGACTTTTGTAGTTCGTAAATAAACCACGAACGTATGACCGCGGAAGCAGAAGACAAGACTCGATAGATCAGACATGTGTTTACAATCATAACTTATAGAGGTGAACAGTAAAACGTGGGTTTACATTTACCTTGATGAATTTCTTGTAAAACTGAAATAACTTGCACCAGTTCCTTGCTTCCAAGGAACGCCTGTCAGGGTTTTCATGCACACTACATGACCTATAAAAGGACGCAACAAGACTCGACGGTGTATTTGACCGCCGAAAGATTTCAACAGTCTGAATTTGAGCTATTTTGCTTTGTAAACGTCAAAACAGCACAAGAAAACAAAGAGGAGTAAAATTACCGTGAGTGGTGTTTATTTTTATAGCCAAATTCGGACTTAAAAAGGAGTTTGCACAGCCTGGCCGCTAGCGGTGGGTTTTTCTTGTCGCTGTAGAGTAAAGCTTGTCGCCTGGCGCCGCTAGATCACAGCCTTGAGGAGGCATAAATTCAAGTTCGTTTGTTCATATAGGCGTTGCTAGGTTGAAAATGTACTTCCAAATAAAAACTGAAATTCTGAAGGGGAGGAGGGGGTCACGATTATGGAATTCTGAGGGCATGGGGGGGGGGGAGGGGGTAACGCATTTTGGAATTTCCGAAGGCAGAAGCCGTCCGTGGTTGGGTGTGGATATTTTCTGGAATTGCCCAATTGTAAAATTGTTTTTGCTTTTTTGGTCAGACTTAAATGGCCCTTATTTTAGGTAGAGGTTTCTTCTACAGGTCACATTTTACAGGTCATGATTACAAATCATTCTTTTACTGATAGGAAACTAAACCAGATAGTTTACCAACATTTTGGATAGGGATGAGGGTTCAGAGACACTTCTGGTCCTGTTTATTTACTGTGTAGCCTGGTAACCAGTATTCGGACCCGTGGAATACCCAATGTCTATGCTCAGTAAGGCTCATTTGGGTGTGGTTTGAAATATCTATTTAACTTGTGTATTTTTGACTGAAGGCGGATGAGTGATCTCCGCAGACAAGGGTTGTGATTCCACATGGCCATGGGCAGTAATGGCGTGTGAATAGATCTGGTGGGGGAGAGGCTTTCAAAGAAAGTTTGGGTGTGGGTGTGCCCCCTGTTTAAGACAAATAACCTTATTTCACGATCCTCATTTATTTCATTTTGCATACAAATTTCAGTAATTTTTTTTAATCTACCATCATGAAATTTGAATTAAGTCAGGAAAAAATGTTGGCACTTATGTAGACTGCTTATTGCCAACCTTCAAACTCTTTTAAAGGTTTCCAGATCTTCCCCTGTTCAGTGGTACATATTCGTTTAGGCCAAATAAGGGAGTGGCTCACCAGGGAATTAAGATTGAGTAAGAATTTACCAATAAGATGGAAAAATCCCATACTGGAATTAAAGAAAATGAATCCATGAATTAGGATTTAATAGGCTGATTTAGCAACAGAATGGGAATGTCAGTTGATTATGGGAAAGCATGCAGAGCTAGGACTGAATGAGACTTCCGGTGCCCACTTTTTCACTCTGGCATTGGTCAAGCCAGTTGTTTGATTTGCCTGCAGCGTTGTCAACTTACGTTCCCATTCTGTTGCTAAATCAGCCCATTGATTGGGCACAACATTATACCCATTTGACATAAAAATCCCAGATTTAAACCATCCAAGTTTCCAAAAAATCCTATCTCTTTTGGGGCCCTAAGAACTCCTTTGGACTCAACAAGAGGAAGATAACCAACTGGATTCCCTGTGCTACATGTACCAATTGCAACCCATATAGATGATTATTAAAATGTGTTTTCCTTTCTCTTCCTTTTTTTACGGGTTCATCACGAAGGGTGATCAGCCCCTGTCTGTTTTATTCAATTTCCCTACATCTCTTGGGGGGGGGGGGGGGGGGGGGGGTTGTTGCCGATCTATCCATCAAAGGTTTATCCTGGGAGGTCCAACCCCAAACCCTTGTCCTAGCTTTTATAATACCACTAATTCTTTGACAGAAACGTCACCCCTTTCACATACCTAGCTTAGAACATTTCATCCCTTTTAACTACTGTAAATCCATTGTCTTAAAAACATGAGTAATTTTCTCTATTTTTTTAAAGTCAAAAAAATGCATCTGTAAGCCCTTTTGAGCCTTTTTCTACATACAGAATTGTCAGATTTCCCAACCTTTGATAATACTTTGATTAGTGAAATCCCTACCCTTTCATATACCTAAAGCATGAAAAAGGGTACCTATTTCAGGTGGAGCCTCTCCATTGCAGTTAATATCCTTTTTGCTTGGTTTAATTAAGAGTCTTATGATTTCTTTTTCAGTGGACAAGCTCTGGGAAGCCGCTAGTTGTGCTGCATCTTATTTATTGTTTGATCCAGATGATGATACAATGATTGACAATCTCAGATTCTTTCATCATCAACTTGGAAATGATGGCATAAAAATAACAGCTCGAAGGGTAAAGCTGCATCTTAAGCTATTTTCAATCAATATCTGTTATTTCTGTGTTGTGCACATGGTGTACATGTACATGAGTGTTTAAAATATTTCCTCAAACATGCACAGAAAACCTCTCTTTACAGTAAGTGTCAAGGTTTTCCCATTTATTCTTTACAAGAAAAGTTCCAGACTATTTACATTGTATTAAGTTAGTATAGTTAAAGGCCATTATTACTATCATGCAGAACCATAAACAAAACAGTCAATCCAATTGTTGTCCTTCGACACTATACATGTGCTTTCAGGTCTTTGAGGCAAAATCCTATAGTTTGGCCATGCATTCCAATGAAATTTCCCCATCAGTACTTTATTGTGGTACTTTTTGCTCTTTAATACTTGACATGATATTGTTTTTCAAAATATTGATTTGGATGATCAAGTGGAGTGAAGGGATTTAGGTTTTCATAGTAAATTCCTCTCCTCATTCACTGTGTTAGCTTTACTTCTTTTTATTTCAAACTTTATGAGCATGCAGATGTTGATTTTGACATTGGCATACATGTATGCCAAACATTTTATGCAGTTTCATCATTATGTTATATGTTAGATAAAATATCTTTGCATACTTACTCAGTACTCTACTGATTATGGGTTAAAAAGCAGTGTTGACTCATATAAGCACAGATGTCAAATTAAGTACATCTAATAATTAAAAAATAATAATTAGAAATGTGTGCCTGGCTTATGTAATAGCAATGTACTGTTCCAAACATACATTGCTGCAATATTTTCTCAGACCAGAGCGTGGAGGGGTGTTGTAGACCACTCAGAACATCCATTGTCACATGTGATTGTGGTGACACATTGTTTGATTTTAGGATGCCATTCGCCATTTCAAAGAAACAGCAATAGAGCGTAAGCTGCTGCAAATGGCTGATGTTTATATGGCTGAAGCTGATTTTGATGACAGTGATACATGGTTTCATGATGGAAAAGGTGATGAACCTGAAGATGTAAACATTGAGGTGAGCTCATGAATAATGTCAATTACATGGATCTAAATCTGTAATGTGTTCAGTTGGACCTGCAGACCATTATAATTATGTTACAGGGAAATGTTTATCAACTCTTATACATGTAGCTACAGTTGCATCTGGAAGATTAATTATCATGTGGCTCACTGTCAACTTAATAATAGTAATAATAATAATAATAATTTTTTAATAAATTTTAAATTGAACATATTTTATTGATCACAAAAATTAATGCTAGCTATTAAAATCCTATTTCCAATAAATTCACTCAAAAAAAATTTTTTCCATCAAAACACTATTACAATACCTTTTGTTAAAAAAAACACTTATTTTTGATTAGAAAAAATTCATTTAATTTAAAAAAAATTTTTTTGAGTTAAAAACATTTCATTTCAATTAAAACAATCCATTTTGATTAAAATAAAAAAGAAACTATAATGATAATAATAGTAACGTAACCTCTATGGGTAGTGGATGTTAGCCCGAGATGCGGTCATGTGATTCAGATCAATGGCAGGGCTAAAAAAAAGTCCTGTCCACTAGTCTCAGACAAGTAGATTTTCTTGCTGGGCAAGTAAACTTTGAAATCAATCAATCAAAAACTTTATTAGAGTGTCTGAGCTTCTAGCTCACCACAAGTGGTGCACTACTTGGTAGAAAACTCACTTGCCCAGTGTTCGAGGGTCAAGGCAAGTCATCCTCTAACAAAAATAATCATCAAAATGTGAAGACAGCTTGAACAAAGGACAAGCTGGAATTCAAGATTTTTTCGAACCCTGAATGGATGACCCTTCATCATCTGACCATCCATCCACACAGTTGTACAGCTGGCCACATATCTCAGAAGTTTTTGGATGGATACATTTAGGTGACAAGCTAAGATTTCATTATCCTTGGTGCTACTAACACTTGTAAATGCACCTACTTTTGGTGCGTCGGACTCTGATATAAGTTTGCTACTGCTTTTGGTGTGCAGTTCTACCTAAAGTTTCGTCATTTCTATTCCTTTGGCATGATTAGCTCTGCTGTAAGTTATGCTTAATTTGTTCGTTTGTCATGAGTACATGCAGCTCTGCTATAAGTTTTGCTTTCGTTTAAGGACTTGATGCAAGATGAAGAGAATGTTTACTCATTAGAGAAGCTTTGGGGACTGGGGCCCATCAAGAAAGAATCACCAGTTCAGAATCCACAAGATGTTGTTAAATTTGACAGATATAAGGTGAATACTAAGATCTATGGTTATATTCAATATCATCATTATCGATACAATGTACCTTGAGAGAAACATAGAACATAGAACTTAGAATCAATCTAGTTGTGTTGTGCATTTAAGACTTGGTGGGTTACAGGGGTTATATAGGGAAATAAAATTTGAAGTAAGCAGCTGTTTTGAGGAGAAAACTTATAACGTTTCAGCAACATTTGAAAGAATCTTTCTGTAAAGACTGTAATTTTGGGTGAAAAGTAGTCAACGTATTAAAACAAATTAAGGAGCCAATCCTTTATGTTGGCTGTTAGTTCTTACTGGAAATGACATTCTTCAGATGTCATTTTGCAAAGAAACCAGTGTTGGCTAGAAAAATGTTGGCTGTTTCTTAGGCTAAGGAATGTTGTATCCACACTAGCACTGTAGGGGGTATCTGAACTTTCTTCCTTTCTCTTCTTTGTAAAGGGGTCAAGGATCTTAATGACTGAGAAAGATTTGAATGGGACTGCAAGGGTTGCAGTGGATGGCATGGCAACAGAAGAAGAATGTAAAATGCTTATCAAACTTGCTGAGGTATGCAGTTCGTTTTCTTCACCTTAATCGCTGCTTATTTGTTAAATGCGTTAGATCTTCACCATGAGTTTGCATCATCATTTGATTCACACATGTACAAGGCTGCATTCTCTCAGGGTTTGTAACTCAATCAACATTCCTGAAAAATTACAGGTGTTCACTGTTCCTGAGTTGGTGATATTATAACACTTATCATCCGATTTTATTTCTTTTTGTGAAAGACCTTGAAAGGGATAAATTAAAAATCATTCATTCAATGCAGCACATGATGTGCAAGAAAAAGCGACTTGATATTACATGCACTGTAATAATATGATTTATTTCCAATATTTCCAGTCAACTCTTTCTAATCGGACACTTCTCTGCAAGGAAAAAAAATTAAAAGTCGCATTATAAAGTCCCACTCAGAATGATATGCTCTTATGAATAACACAGAAGTCATTTAAAATGATTTTCAAAGTTGTTAGCAAAATCTCATTATGTACATAAACAAAATATGAACAAAAATTTAAAAAAAGAGTAGTGGTGAATGTATTAAATAAAATAATTATTATCTATAAATGAATGAAAATACGTTAACAATAAAAATCAAGAATCTGAAATTATTCAAAATTATCACAATTTTTGAATGTAAATGATTTAATATTAAATTTTTGTGCCGTTTACCACACTGTTTTTTTTGCAAGTAATTTATTGACATTCAATTAATAGTTCATTGCTTGTCTACGGGTTGTATATTCATATTTCACATTTTCATGTTTTAAATTATTTTGTTTTCATTTAGTGACTACACAGATTTTGCTGCCTCCTTATTGTAAGCAATAGTAAACGCAAACCACAAGCTGGCAACTCTCATTAAGATTTAGCAAGAAGCTAGTTGTGTATTCACATAAAAAAATTCCTTACACCACTGTTAG
The DNA here is from genome assembly GCF_958299795.1 of Porites lutea. Lineage (NCBI taxonomy): Eukaryota > Metazoa > Cnidaria > Anthozoa > Scleractinia > Poritidae > Porites > Porites lutea. The sequence continues at coordinate 54,533,081 of NC_133202.1, forward strand.
TAGCCTGAACGTCCAGCTAAGTTTTGAGGCCCAGAAAGCTGTTTTGGATTTGTTATGTTTGCATTCAAGATCAAAGTTTCAATAATTTTGAAAATAACACAATGAAACTATGTGTGATACAACTCACAAAGGCAGCTTCCCTTTCCCCTCCCCCACCCCTCTCCATTGGCAGCGCTAGTTTTCTAACCAATGTATGCCACAATACTTCTTATATGGTTGTTGCCAGCTTGTGACGTAAATAATCTTAAACAATAACGACATGACCCTCGTAAAATTAGTAAACCAAGATTTTCACCAAAGGCACTGTAATAGAGAAAAACGATTGATTATAAAAACAGAGCTTGGACGATATTCAACAAAACTGGATTCTAAGCCTAATACCATAACACTCTGTGCTATAAAAAATGTCAAAAAGGCTTGAAGGACGAGCTTGAAAACATAAAATGTACAATTTCCTTGAAAAAACCCAGCTACAAACGAATCTAAATGTGAACTGTTTTTCTTAAACCTCGGTCTAAGTTAAAATTATTTACCGTGTGTTTTCGTAATTTGACGGTAAACCATTGTAACAAACTGAAAGTTACTTGAACTAAATCTTGAAGAAGTTAGCAAATTGAATTAAAAAGTGTTTTAATCAAATTGTATTTTTTGTTATGTCTTTGCAGTGGTCTTGCCATTGCAGCAAGTGATCTTTCAATCCACCGCAGATAGATTTTAGGATAAAGAATCATTCTTTGATAAGTTTCAATTAGTTACACCCGTACCATCTGTAGCTAAACGAAGGAGTACTAAACATGACCTCTTGTTTGATCTCTTCGTTTCCATGTTACCGCGAGGTCTTACTGTTAAAATACTCAATGTGTTCAGCTTATCATTTTGGAAGGGTATTCATTAATCGGGAATTGTAGTAGTATTGAAATGAAATTAACTAACAATTTCAAAGTAAAGCCTAAAAACTTCCAGCGGAAGCCTCCTTTAAGCTTCAGTCAAACGGGCAACAAAGACCCGCAACTTGTTTTACAACATTGCTGCAAAGCAAGTTTTAAAGTGATGCTGGCCGTTTTACCGCCCACGTTCAAACCTGTAAGCAACCTGATTTGTTACAAGACAGGTTTGATGTGGGTGGTTAAACGCGCAACATCGCTATTCAACTCGTTTTTGCAGCAATGTTACAAGACGAGTTGCATGTTTTTTGATGCCCGTTTTTCCGTAACTGAGATCGCCTTCAGTCAAATCGAACGGTCGAAATACGCAGTTCAGTCGGTGGTGGTTGGTGTTTTTAGTCGCTTGATCTTAATTGGAGTTTTCCTCTTTGTCCTTTGAAAAAGCTCACTTGCATTTTAAGGTGACTCGACCCAGTTTTTTTTTTGGGGGGGGGGGGTACCATCGTACTTTGAAGCTCTCTGGTATCCCCACCTTTACTTTTATCGTAAGTCTAACACATAGAATGGATAACATATAGATCAATCTACAATATAACATAAAATTTTTGGCGATCGGAGTAAATGTCACGTGGTTATAATGCCACGCGCCTTTGAGGTCTGAGTCGAAAATCTGCTGTTGCCGGCATTTTTTCGTGAAAATCTCTCGGCTACACATAGTGCGCATTAGTGCCTTGCGCTGAACAGAGTTTCACCAAAATCGCAAAGACCCAATGCGAGAAATTCAGCGGTTTCCAAATTTAGGTCATAATTTATGCGAAAATGATAAGCAAACTTTACACGGATTATATCTAAGAAACTGAGATTCATCTCTGTATTTTGGGCATCCTTATAACAGATGGGTCCTTGCAAGTCAGCGAAACGCTTTAGGGCCTTGTAAATGCGCGCGATTGCGAGCAAACCACAGTTTTTCAATGACCATGAAATTCAGAGTCCGGGTAGTTAGTTAATCAATTGTGGTCCTGAAAAAATTTGAAGGATAAAAAACTACGAATTTTTAAGAAAATGCTTTTTTCGTGAGAAGGACTCTTAAACGCTGACAAACGTCAACAAATAGCGAAAACTATAATTTCTATATGTTTGCTTTGCTCGAAATCGCGCGCATTTACAAGGCCCTAAAGCGTTTCGCTGACTTGCAAGGACCCATCTGTTATAAGGATGCCCAAAATACAGAGATGAATCTCAGTTTCTTAGATATAATCCGTGTAAAGTTTGCTTATCATTTTCGCATAAATTATGACCTAAATATGGAAACCGCTGAATTTCTCGAATTGGGTCTTTGCGATTTTGGTGAAACTCTGTTCAGCGCAAGGCACTAATGCGCACTATGTGTAGCCGAGAGATTTTCACGAAAAAATGCCGGCAACAGCAGATTTTCGACTCAGACCTCAAAGGCGCGTGGCATTATAACCACGTGACATTTACTCCGATCGCCAAAAATTTTATGTTATAATGTAGATTGATCTATATGTTATCCATTCTATGTGTTAGACTTACGATAAAAGTAAAGGTGGGGATACCAGAGAGCTTCAAAGTAGGATGGTACCCCCCCAAAAAAACTGGGTCGAGTCACCTTAAGTAGTGTTCTTCAGGGAATCGGAAATTACCTAATTTTAAATCGAGTAGGGCTGGGTACGAGCCCGTTTATTATGGGATAAACAACACCAGAGCCACAGGGTCATAACGAGAACATTGAGCTAAAGAAAATTCCCATGTCTGACTCTGGTGTTAATCGGGTGAATATTGAACAAGATAGAGCTATTTAAAAACTTGAAAATTTACTAAGAGATGTATGGATTGCCGAACAAACTGTTCGGAAGTCTTTGCATAACCATGGCTCCTCATATTTTTTAGTGAATTTTTGAATAGCTGTATCTCGTTCAATATATGCCCGATCAACACCAAACTTGAGGATTTTATAAATCTCGGTTTCCTCCTTCTGACTTTTGTGGGTCTCTGGTTGTTTATCCCATAATAAACGGTCTCGTACCCAGCCCCCCACGGTTTGAAATTAGGCAATATAGAGCTTCTTCTCTTCGTCGAAGGGTTAGATACCGGTGAGATACGTCGAGCCGCCAACAGTCGCCGTCATCAATACTCGTCTGATCATCATTACGTATTTGGAACGAAGTTACCGTAGGGAATATTTCAACAGTCAATTTGAAAGCGGAACTTTGATTTTCCTTCATGTACTATCCGTTCGCGATTAATTAAAGAAGTTTCTTGGATAATAAGCGTAACACCCTGAGTATTTTAACCGTTTTGCAATGAAAAGTGCCAATCCAATTGGTCAGTGAGGGTCATGTCACGCTATACATCTGGGTCTTGATCTGTTTGGTCTGTTCTAGAAGACAGCTAAACTTGGAGATGGTTATGATGTCAGAAACAGTGGGGACAAACCGTTTTCTTTTACCGATAAGGAAACATTTTCCGGTGTCAATATACTATCCGCGACAAAGGTGAGTGGCAATCATTATTTCAACCAATCAGGTTTTTGTTTTTTGTTTTTTTTCTTTTCTTTTGTCAGAGCAAAGGTACCGTTTACTAAGAAGCAAAGGAAAATTAATCGGTCTGGACTAGTGCAGTTTGCTTTAACGAACATTTCTATTTCTTTGCTATGTCACATCCTAAACAGTAGTTTCCCTACTTTTTTGACCATGCGTAAATTTCACAGACCGTAGTTCCTCTGTATGTTCGGGTAATAAGGATGGGAGTGGTGGAACTTATTCTTCGGGGAGGTCGTTTATAAGAGCATGGGCGCTTGTTCTTGGAAATAAGGTAACGTTACGTCGGTTGTACCTTTACGTCTGGTGTAAAGGTGACGTTTGTCTATACGGCTTTAAATCCTAGGATTTAACGAAGGGCCAATGGTCTCGCAACATTTGTTCGCTATAACGAGATTTCGTTATGTCGAGGTCTATTTTCATATATTTGACTATCAGTAGGGTTGAAAACATCGTTTGTTATACCCAGTACTTCGTTATATCGAGGTTCCACTGTATTTAGGAGGGTCTTTTGATGTGTTTATTTACTTTCCCTTTACTATAGGCAGCTCTTAACAAAAGGGCGCCAATTGAAGAGGTGGAGCTTTACTTCAACTTGAGCGAGAAAGTTCGGCATTTTACTGAAGATTATTTCCAACTGGAAACACCGCTGTATTTTTCGTATACGCATCTTGTTTGCCGCTCATCGATTGTAGGTGAGTTTAACAGACTAAGGGAGCAACCTGATGCAGTCCTAGGAACGGGGTTGCAAGTGGAGCCGGATTGAAGCCGAATTCACAAATCTAAACATAATTGACAACCATTTAGCCTTGACGAGTTGCAGCTGTTTGAATTGCCCATAACGTAGCAATTTTTATCTTAACTAAAAGAACACAATACTACAAGAACTTCGAAAGAATTTGGCGTTTTGAACAAAATAAGATTTTTTAAGATTTTTTTCTTTTAATGTTACACCCTTACATAATAGCAAGGTTCAATAACGTACTCTTGTTTCTGAGCGTTTTATTCCGTTTAAATCTCTTAGTCATGAAACATTACATTCGTTAACACTGCGGCCACAAACAAAGCGCAGTTCACAGCTTAATAGGGTCTGTGGTAAGAGAAAAATTCAAGTGTGTTTGTTTTCACATTCAGACCCGAAGTCGCCCGATGAAGAATTCCACTTAAGTCACCCTATTCATTCGGACAACTGTATCCTCAATCGTGACGGACAAGGCACTTGCCCTAAAAGGTCGCCAGCTTACACTTGGAGAGACTTCAGGTTTGTACAACAAGCCCAACATTGGGTTTGTGTCAAGGTGGCTCGATACAGTTTTTCAGGGTCAAAACCTCCCAAGTTTGATCATAAACTACGTCGCCAAAAACAAAGTCTTGGAAAAATTGCCACCACAGTTGTAAAAGATAAAGATGAAAATTTGTTATGATCAGGGTTGCAACGGCATCGGAGTTGTCATAGCAACGAAATGACGCTATTACCTATTTTACTTGCAGCAGTATATCTCGGCACTGGGAACTGTTCTTCGAAAATCATTCACGGGAGCTTTTTCCTCCAATAGCAGCCTCGATGTTCGTGAAGTTTAAGCGAAATCTGTAAGAGCGTTATCGAGATATTTTGGGATAAAGTTTTTACTGTTAGAAACACAGTAAAAAAATGGACAATATTGTTGTTTGGCCGTTATCTGTAGAAAACGAAGCGCTTTCGACATGAAATTTCACCTCATAGTAGTTTCAATCTTTTTAAAAGCGTGTGTGAAAGATCATGGGAGATAGCTCCAGCCGATTGTTAGAAAGAAGGATTTGATTAGTATGTATCGAAGCGCTCTTGTTAAACTTCACGAACATCGAGGCTGCTATTGGAGGAAAAAGCTCCCGTGAATGATTTTCTAAGAACAGTTCCCAGTGCCGAGATATACTGCTGCAAGTAAAATAGGTAATAGCGTCATTTCGTTGCTATGACAACTCCGATGCCGTTGCAACCCTGATCATAACAAATTTTCATCTTTATCTAATACAACTGTGGTAGCAATTTTTCCAAAACTTTGTTTATGGCGACGTAGTTTATGCTCAAGCTTGGGAGGTATTGACCCTGAAAAACTGTATCGAGCCACCTTAATCTATCTTATTCTGAGTTAGCCTGAGCATCGGGCTTTTTTAGGGTAAAGGGGGAATGGGAGGAGAGATCTTCACTCTGCTAGCTATCCCCTCAGAAACAGGGATGTGGCTGTAGCGATGATTTTTTTGGACCAAATTCTATCACGTGACCATTCAAATAAAACCTCTTCATGACCCCGGGTCATTCCAAAAAAATTTTAAGGGCCTTCTAAGTCATATTTTAACCGAAATTGTGTCGTTTACGAATTATGTACTTGTTCTGTTACAAAGAAATTTATAATATAGTCAAGCCTTTAATCAGAGACCCAGACTATGCTACATAACTCAAACTGATACTCTAGGAACGCGCTAAACAGCCTTCGAGCTACTGGGCCTAGCGTTTTATAGTTTATTGTATTTTTTAACTGTTATTGATTTTTTCTTTCATTCATAGACTTCTTTTAATTATTTATGAACTCTTTGTTGTTGTTCTTAGTGCGCTGTTGTATCTGAATGGTGACTTCACTGGAGGAGAGTTTCTGTTTGCTAATCCTGACGAATCTATTCAGGTACAGACCGATGTTGAGAAAAAATGCGTGGTTCTTTACTGGTTCTTTGTGTAAAACGGCTTTTACCACACGGTCTAAACGGACACTTCATGTCAAAAAAGTGTACGCGGTGTAGTTCTCGTCCAACGTGAAGTCAAACTGTGGGATAGGATATTTCTGAGGGTAGAAAAAGTTGAAAACTAAAAGTTGTATGTTTTTAAACTACGCTAGTCTTAAGAAAGGAAGGGGTTAGGATAGGAGTGGGAGGTGGAGGCGAAGTAACCAGATAGTCAAAGAGCCCTTTCAAACCTCAATTTTCTTCTTTTCGTCAGGTCTCTTCGAAACTGTAGTTAACTTGCTGTTGCTTTTAAACTCACCATTTAATCTTCACAATCTTATACTTGAAAATTTTACGTTTATACGGATGGTGCTATTTTACGCGCCTACTTTCCAATTCTGTGCGTTTTGAAGGACGAATATTTTTACGTATGCTCTGTATTAATTGTAGTAGGTAGTTAGTTTTTAATCAGCATGGCAGACGGCCAAATGGAAAGTAAGTCATGTGGTTCTGTTTAATTGTCAGGCCAAACTGAAACCAGAATGTGGAAGAGTTGTAGCATTCTCAGCTGGCCTAGAGAATCTGCATGGAGTTGCTGGAGTGCGCGAGGGTCGCAGATGTGCTCTGGCACTGTGGTTCACTTTACGAAAGAAACACGACGAGGCGCAACGACATGAAGCTTGGAACATTTTTAAAATAGCCAAGGAACAGAAACGGCTGGAAGAGTTGCCTGTTTTCACTCCTGAAGTAGCGACGCATGTAGAGTTATAGTTTTTTAGTCCATGCTCAGACCTGGTGTTCCCGGTAATGGAAGAAAAGTGAAAAAAGAATTTCCTTTGGAAAGGAATGACAGCCATGCAGGCCACTAGAATATTGTGTTTGAGAAACGGGTTTAGGACTGGCACAGAATTAACAATTGCCGTGGAAGTCAATCATTGAAAGCAGTAGCCCATTCTCTATTTTCGAATTCCCCATAATACACTCTGTTTGTCCCCCAAATTCTGCATAAACCATTGTTTTTAAATGCTCCTGGGAGTATTGCATTTTCTCAAGAGTATTTTAAGACAATAAATTATGCAAAATTTGGGGGCAGACAGAGTGTATTATGGGCTATTCGAAATAAGTAAAATCCAACTAGTGGTCTATTAACAATGCTACGTTCTGATTGGTTGAGCTACTACTAGGCTATGTGTTATAGTCCACTAGTGGGGAAAAGGGCGGGCTCTTTGGCGGCAAAAAAGGATTAAAGTCTAGCTTTAACTAGCTAAAATTGTTTTATTCTCGATATTTTTGACCAAGTAGTTGGTTTTTTTGCCCTCATGGCCTCTGAGTCAATAGCCTATTCGGGCTCGAGGAATAATTGTTAAACAGGCAACTGCCATTTGCGAAACAGGCCAATTCGACTACAGTGAAACCTCGATACAACAATGGACCAAGGGACTGGCAACATTTGTTCGCTATAACGAGGTTTCGTTATATCAAGGTTCTTTTTCATACATTTTACCATTACTGGGATAAAAACAATTGTGCGTTATATCGAGGACTTCGTTATATCGAGGTTCCACTGTACTCAGTAGGTATTTGAGGGATGTTGTTTTCAATTTGTACATTTTTATACAGTTTTGTATAAAAATGTCAATAAGAGAAGTTATATTATAAAACTTAAAAATAATAGGCCAGATGTTTTAGTGATGAAGTTTTAAAGTAGTAATATATAAGTCGAAATTATTTCTATCATGTTAAATTTTTGGAAAATTTTTATAATATGCCACGTATCTGCAGTCAAAGTATAATTGAAGTAAAATTCCTTATTCAGACAGTACAAGGTGTGTACTTTATATCCTATTTTTCGGGTAGAGTACGAATAGGTTCAACGGGTTTTTTGTTGTTGTTGTTTTCAACTGTTGATAAAGAACGGTTAGCAAAAATCCATCGACACAGCTGAAAAGAGGGCCTTAAAGTAAGGTAATTTATCAAGTTTAAAGCCGGTGATACGTACAAAGATTGCGACCGCTTGTACGGTTCACACATGTCTGTAAAATTACGTGACTTGACGGAGCTTGTGTAGCAAAACAAGACTGACCGCCTTCATTGAAATAGTCACTAACTGATTTAATGATATAAAAACACTAAACACACGTTCTGCGGTCACCTGAAAATTGCGCAAAACTTTGAAACAAGCTGCAAGGGAAACTAAAGTGGTGACTTTTTAAAGGCGATTAGCCCTTGATTGCCAGGCTTTGCTAATTGCAGGTTTGATTGGTCGACGTTTCGTGTCTGTGCTAAATACGTGCAGTTTATGTGTCTCTCAGCACAGCGGTGAACGAAATCTTCGAGTGTGATATCCTGAGTTCTCACTTTGGAAAATTCTAACTTTTGAATACGCTATCTAAACAAAGCTTGGGCCCAGTCAATAAAAAATGAGGTCTCCTTGATATTTCAATATCGTTCCTTTTTGTAGCATTTTTTACTTTGTTCGCCAAATGCGCAAGTTCAGTTCTTAAAGGCACGTTAGTTCCACGAATGCACAAAACTTTCAAAAACCTGCACGCTGATACCAGCTCAACCAACGCCTCTTCGACTCTATGTCTGTTTACAGCGTAAAAATTGTAGAGCGCCAGAGTTTCTATGTGTTGACAGAATCTCTTGACGCAATCAAACACAGTTTCTGTTCTAATCGATGCTTGTTTTGTGATGTAAAAATGTTTTAAACTGCGTAAGCCTTTAAGCAAGGATTCTAGTTCCTCGCTAGAATTGATCGCGCTTCCAACGCATAGCGTGGTCAGTTCGGGGCAAGAATTTCTCACAAACTTGCAGAGCGTTTCTCCTGTGATATTAAAATTGCTGTGCACATCAAGAGTTTCTAAACGCTTGTACTGTGTTCGCGACATGGCGTTCATTACCTCGTCGGTCAGAGCTCTTCCCCAACCACAAAATGACAGTTGAAGATAGCGAAGGCCCGTCAACTTTGGTAATAATTCCATTAGTCCTGACTCCGCTATTCCATAGCAATAAGAGATATCTAGTTCAGTTAGCCTCGCCTGGCCCCAGTCTGTACGCGTTAAATGTTGGTTGCGCACTCTGGTGCAACTTAACATCAAGGTCTTCAGACGTCTGCATTCGGTCAGCAGACGCGGGAATGATGTACCTGTGACGTATATGCATCCCGCCAAGCAAAGGGATTCCAGATTGGGACAAGATCTCGCTAAAATGTCCACGTGAGCGTCGTTGAAGGAAGCGCAGTTTTGACAGTGCACTATTCGCAAGTTACTGAAACTGGCAAAAATTATGTCTAAATCTGCTGTGGAGCCAATATTGTCGATACCTAGACATTGGATAGTCTTAAGTTCCTTGAGGACTGTCATGAAAACTATACAGTCGTCACCGTAAAGGAAACGAAGATCGAGATTTTCAAGATTCTGTAAAGAATTATTCTTGGGACGAAATTCGTGGCTGAGATCTGTGAAGTGAGCGCCCTGCAATCTGGACAAAAAAAAAAAGAATTCTATTTGAGGTCAATGTATTTAGCACAAGTCGTACTAATTGGGGAAGCTATTGTTTACGTCTCCAACTGCAGACGGGACCGCCATTTTGAGAGATCATCCGAGCCGCGCAAAGGTCTAGCCGTTTGCGCACAGGGAAGAGGAAGTACCTTCAAGTCTTTGTTATTTAGAGATCCTGACTCTTGGTCCAGTCCCAGGAATCGAACCCGCGACCTCCCGTTCTGCAGTCAAGCGCTCTACCTACTGAGCTACATGCATACCCTGCCGCGACATAAACGTGTTATGCCAAAACAACTCAATACTTTAAGCTAGGGTGTTAATATGGTCCAGGGCCCAGTTGTTCGAAGGCCGGTTAGCGCTAACCCAGGGTTAAATTTTAACCTGGGTTTCTTTTTTGTTGTTGTAGTACAAAAGCACTGATTTTCCTGGATAATTTTTGCTATTCTTTTCAGAGCATCCGATCATCAAATTGTAAGCAAAAAGAATAAAACTGAATTTGCTTTTTAGGCTTTCATATCCAAATTCAAATTTCGCACTACCCCTGGGTTACCTTAACCCAGCTTCGAACAACCCGGCCCTGATGGAAAAAATGTGTTCAAACTGGCTAAATAAAACTTTCAGGGGGCCAATCTATAAACAAAAAATCGGTGAAACCGACGGATCTTTCTCAAATTCACTATGACTGACAGCTCGTTTCTTCAGCTAAGAATGCACAAATCTTGCGCATGCGCAGGCCGTGAGGTAGCTCGTTTAATTTGTTTTCTCTGATACTCAGTTCCTCATTTTACATTTTACGTCCCAACATTGTTGTGTTCCCAGTCTATAGTCTCAAGGGGGAGGGGGAACTTACTAGTTTCACGACAAGATTGACTAACTAAGAGTAACTAGAATGGGGTCCCACACTGTTTTCGGGATTTTGGGGGTAAGCATATTCCGTTAATTATGGATATTCAAATTTAGTACATTAAGTTTAGCAATGAGTCAACTAATTTCAGGATGACCAAGTTAAAAGGCTTTATGAGGTAGACGCAATACAGAAAGTGAACAAGTTGGTAGCCCCCCCGGGCCGGGCCTGTACTGCATACTGCGGAGGCGCTTTAAACCGACAGTGTGGCGGACAATTTTAGTAGGATCCCATTTTTGTAATTTTCATAACCTTGCGCAAAACTGTACGTAGTAGTGGTCGCTACGGTATTCATTATATACCTTCCGCAAAAAATGTGTTCCTGCAGAAATTCCCTTTATAATTGCCAACGAGCAACCTCGAGAAGACGCAAGGCGGCAGCATTATAAAGCCGTGCCTGAAAGTTCCAAGGCAGAATGAATCTAGAAGCGATGTAACACAAGGTAGTGTTGGGTAACTTTTATAACGTAATGCATCAGAGAATGCATTGTTTTCGAACATTGCATTCTAGTAATTTACGGTAATTCATGACACCCTGAACAGCCCGCGCGTATAGGTAAAATCTTTGCTCGTTGGCACTTAGCGATAGCTATAGCTGGTAATTTAAAAGCGACTGTGATAACCAAGTGCAAATAACCCTTGCGGGTAAAACTACAGTTGAACTCCATTAAGCGGCCACCCTCGGGGTACGGACAAGTGGCAGCCGCTTAGTAGAGGTTGGCCGCTCGCTCAATAGAGGTTCGTCATGAATTAGCAAAATCTTTATCAGAAACACCAATTAATTTGAAACAAACGCGCGACGGGAGAAGCATCACTGGTCCACAATCGGTCATCAACTTCTAACTCGGACTAAGTATATTGCTGCAATGAGTCCTAATAAACAGTCATTATTATTATTATTATTATTATTATTATTATTATTATTATTATTATTATTATTATTATTATTATTATTATTAAGTACATCAAGCGCTTGATGGCCGCTTAATAGAGGTGACGTACTATATGGGATAGCCAGAACGTGGCCGCTTAATAGAGCTTAAATTTCTCATTCTTTCTATTTCGGGACTTTGGTTGCTGACCGCTTAATGAAGGTTCAACTGTATTCATCCCCAAAAGGGAAAACCAACCCAAAAAATTTCCTTTGCTCTACTCCTGGAGCCCATGGGCTCCTTTCTTAACCCAGAGACCCTCGCACAAAATAAAACTACCAACAATTCTGATGCTAAACTTACCGTAAAGATCTTAAATTGACGCATTTTTCTACGATAACCACTATTAGCGAGAATTTTATCGAACAACCATTTAGATTCATTGCCAAGACAGAGGGCGAGATTCTGTCAATCAGAGCGAGGATTCTATCCGATTTTAGATTAAAGCCTCGTAAATCTGCATTCCTCCAAAGGGTATTGTCATACGCTATCCTCCGCCATTGCCTGCACACCAGTGAGGCGTGTCCTAAATCTTTCAGCGAAACGAAATAAAAGATCCTCAGCAAAATTGACTCTGGAAGCTTGTCCATCTTATTACCATTAGATGGTACTTTTTGATTCTTTTTTTCTGGCTTGGCCAGGTTCACCATTATGAAGTCACCAATCGAACACATAATCAGCTGGCACGCGCACAGTCGTCAGGTCGCGTAGTAGCAGAGAAGAGGAAGGTCCTACCCGGACCTAAATTTCACGCGATGATGAATAAACGGGAACACGTGGCGTTTACTTATCCTACGCTAAACTCGACTTTTAAAAGCTTTATGTTAAAAATTCAAGTCGAGATTTAAAACCACTGCCAAAACCTGTTATGAATTTTCTTTATCTCATTTCCAGGCCCCCTGTCAATTTTGTATATATAGTTTTCTCATCTATAACGGTCACTTTTAATCACTTTTGAAAATGTATGTTAACTAGCATACGAAAAGTGAAGTTTATATAAAAATGCTGAGAGTTCACAATGTTTATCACCGCTGTTTGTTTTATATTTTTGATTAAGCTACGATGGTCCACGACCGACAAAAGCCTTTTTACGTGGTTTTTCATTGTCTAAAACAACGAATCACTCTATGATAATTAAGGGCCCCGCGTGGTCTGGATAAAAGATGAAGCCGAAACAAATATAATAGCAGTCAGCAAGATCACTCAGCCTAGACTCTTACTTTCCCTACATGTTTCCAAAATGAAGGATAAATAGTTGAATACTAAAGTAACTACCAATCAGTTAAGTTCGCGAACTAGTCGTTTGCAAATTTGAACGGCTTGGCAACACAGCGCGGTAGAGAAGGCCTGGTAATAAGGCATGGTCAACAGTCCCATGAGAACCCGCGCACCGTGTAATGGCCTCTTCGCCATTTTCTTTGCTGCTCGACAAAACGAGTAAGGTAAGAGATTCAATCCGGCCAATAATTTCGTCTTTTGTAGTCATCTAATTCTGAAATTACCCTCATATACTAGCGAAAATCTTTAAAATATCGAATGATTAATTATTTTCTTTAACACGGCTTTTTTAGCCCGAAAAGTCACGGTTGGTTTCCAGCACTTGATGAAACAAGACTGTCGAAACGGCGATTGTTGAGTTTAGTGCGTTAAGTTTTAGGTCTCCCATATTTTAACTGAAAACTTTGGTACATGTCCTTGAATTAGCTTAATTATGAGACGTTCCTGTTTCGAGTTATTTATTTCAACGGGCTTTAAATCACAGCTAAACTAGCATGATAATGGTTTGTCACATGTTACAAGCTTTCATGATTACAAATGTGTTTTTGGCTTGTTTTCATCGTTTATTTCGCCGAAGATTACCAGATCCTCAACTTTAAGAACTTAGGATTTCATTATTGGATGAGTGTCGTTCGCTGTCGAGACTGTGTCCTTATTTCCAGAATTGTAAACTTTTCAAAATTGTGTGGACAGCAACTCCTGAATTTAGAAAACCACTGTTAGCCATGTGAATCTTAAATATATATTTTTTTAGCCAAGATGGTTATGCCAGCAAACAGACCCCGGATCGTAAAGAAACGTAAGAAGAGGTTTATCAGACACCAGTCTGATAGATTCTACAGAGTTAAGGTTGGTAACTTGTATAATTATATCAACCAATAAGTATTAGGTTAATAATAAAAATAATAATAGTTATTTTAGTTTCTTATTTTCAATGTATTTCCCAAGAGGACAGGAGGTGATGTTGTAATGACAAAATTGCATGTTCAGTGACTTGTACTGTGTGGTTGGAAAATTCATGTTGTCATCAGTGTCTTTTCATTTTCTGCTTGTTTGTTTGTTTGTTTGTTTGTTTTTTTGTCCCAGTGAATGGTAAAAATGCTCACACAATTACATATCTTTGGAATATGTCTGTGTGTTCTATTGCATAACACCTTCCCTTTGAAAGCACCACACTTTGAACTTGAACCACTGCATGTCTGCTGTTGGCTTAGTTATGAGAGTGTTGGTCGTCCAAGGGAAGGAAAGTAACTCATTTTGTGGGTGAGGTGCATAGAGGACCTCTTTCTTAATGTTCTGTGGTATGAACCTCAATACAAAATGCACATAAATTGCCTTTCAGGCATTTAAGAATTAAGTGTTTTCTTTCCCCCAGTGTAGGCCATGTGATTTTACTGTAGAGAACTGTTTCTTTGGCATTTCATGTTACTCACATGCATGTGTACGCACAATTTATGAGAAGACAAAAGCCAAATTCCCTTGGGACCAAGCGCCTGGGGAAAGCATAATGTTCAAGCTAAAAAGGTCTATTGGGCTGGAAAAGAGTGTCATAATGTTGAATAGGTTATGTTTTTTTAAACAGTTATCTGAACACAATGTTTTTTTATTTTTGTATTAGTGTGTCGGGTATTTGATTTTTTGTCTTCTGGGTCATGAATGATCACTTCAGAGTTAACAAAGTGGTTCATATTTTGTGTCATTTTGGATTTTTAGGGCATGCCAGGTTGCTAGAGGAGTCTATGATTTCCCCACATGCAACCACAATTTCAAACAAGGAGCCTTCACTTGGGCTTAAAACTTACGTTGTATGATTCTTATGCCAACTTCTGGTCAACTAACCACAAAATTCCCCGCTCATTCTGCACTTGTGAAATGAAAACATAAAACGTGTGTCGTTGGCTGAGGGCAAAAAATATTTCTGCCAATAAAAACTAAATAAACAAGCACTTGTCTTGAAATTTGTTTCTGTGGCTTCCCCTTCCAGGGCTTTCCACTACAGTGTAGTTAAAGTTTCTTGTCTGAAAATGATCTTGAATGTAGTTAATAGTCGTAGAAAAATCTTTGGTATTAAAATTTTGACTTTTTCACCCATATTTTACTTTTAGAAAGGTTAAATTGCTGTTGTATGTTTTAAAAAGTTGCGATGCATGTAAAAGCAGGAGGTTTCAAATTACATTTGAGATATGCAAATTTAACATGCAAGTGGCAAGCAGTACACTTGGAGATTTCTTTCATCATTTGTTCAGCATCATCTATACCTTTCTATTTTTGCTCTGTGGTAATTTTTGAAAGGCTCACAAAAAACATAACAGGTTTGAAAAGGATTCACATTGGCCATTCAAGACCATATTCCAATCTCTTTTTGATATATGCGGCCGCCGCATAGTGCAGGTAAAAGTACATACCTTCACACGTTACGCACCAGAATTGGGAAGTAAACACATTTTTGATACCTCAAAAGGTAGACGTTATACAAAAATATTGAGTCAATTTTCCAAACTTCAAGATGAAAACTTTTTGTTGGCCCTTTTTTATCACCTAAAAACTTAAACTTAACTTTGCTTGAATTTTACTTGCAAGCTGCTGTTGGTCATTGCGTTTGCTGTATGTGCGAATGCTTACTGTTATTTTCTTGAGAATTAAATTGTTTCTTGAAATTCTCGTCGAGTGATCAATATCAAAATGCTGGCTCAACACTCAATTTTCACATCTCGAACTTGATTCATTTGAGTTTAGAGTGGTCTTCCTCTTAACTGTTTTTATCTCATTACACAACGCTGAAGAGCCTTGAGTGAGGAGAGAAAAAGAGCTGCAAGGGAGTTTCGAGAAGCGTGAATGAAGTTTCCAGAACACTATCGATAAGGTCATCGTGGTGAACTAATTAAAACTAGGTTAAGTTACCCTGGCTCCAGGTTTCCATTCTTGAAATACAGCAAAGTAAAAAAAAAGCTGCTAGCAAACCTGGGTAACGTTAAAAATAAAAAAACAGAAAAAAGGAGATTGGCCCTTGAATGTTAGCTGACCTTTGCTATGCTACTATTTTGTTCCCTTGGGTTGGATAAAGAGTAAATTTGAAGTTTATCGATAAACCAGTTAGTGCACCACTTGCCGTGTGCTAGGAGTTTGACATGTTAATAGAGTTACTATTTTTTCTTTTAATGGTCTCTAGAAATGAGGCTCATGCCCCTAACTTTTTATTTTAGGAGCCTGAAGGGCTCCCAAACAATTTTCTTAAGCAGCAACCTTGATTCCATTGAATTCTTAGATCTAAATAACCTAATCTTATTACTGTTTGTAGCCAAGCTGGCGCAAGCCCAAGGGTATTGACAACAGAGTAAGAAGAAAGTTCAAGGGGATGTATATTATGCCCAGTATTGGGTATGGCAGTAACAAGAAAACAAGACATCTCATGCCAGATGGATTCAAAAAATTTATCGTGCACAATGTCAAGGTATGTTTGTGGAATGCATTTCTTGAAGTCACAAACGTTTTTCAACTGGAGTAGCTGAATTAATGTCAGTGGGAGAGTGAAATACGAGATTTGATTTTATCAACAATAGGGACCTTAAGATCCAGTGATGGTGATCACAATGAGAATGTCTAAAGAGCAATACAGCTGTAGGTGTAATAAGCAAAATGTTTCTGCAGGTGCAGCATACTTTTTTGTACATTTCCTTCCTGTCCTTGTATGACTATGACGTCAAAATGCCTGATTTCAAATTTAATGGTGGATGTAAACTAGCCAGGATGAAACTTTCTCTCTCTTTTGGAATTTTGCCTACATTTGATAAAGTTAGTGAGGTGGAGTAATGGTAATGAAGATTAAATAATGGCAAATTCGTTTTATAAAGCTGTGTCTTCTCCTCTGTTGCCAAACTTGGATCTTAAGGTCCCTAATAATTATCTTTATTGTTAGAATGCTGCACCTCAAGGTGGTTTTTCCCTACTTGTTGTAAAGATGTCATTAGAAAAGAACCAAATTAAGGGGTTTTCCTATGTGTAAGATGCACTGATATTTCTTTCCCACAAGCTTATGTGTCGTCATCTTTGTTTTTGTTTTACTCCTCGTGAAGGTTACAGGTTCTTACACTGAGGATGAGCCAAATTGTAAGATGCCACTTATTTCTTATGGGTATTGTACAAGAATTACAGGTCATCCTTCCTTTAAAAAGCACCTCACTTTGAACTAAAACCTTGGTTACTGCAGTAAATTGACTTTGTCAGTTTACTTGGCAAAGCCTTTCAGCTGCTGTTTCTATTGGAGTAGTTATGACAGTGGTGGTTGTCCAAGGGAAGGATAGAAATGCAGTGTAAATGGGTGAGGCCAGAGAGGACCTCTTTCTTAATGTCCAGTGTTCTTGGCTCTCAATCCACACTGCAACAGTATAAATACCATATCCTGTGTAACAAGCACAAGGGAGTTGCACAAGCAGAGGTTAGGTCTCTTGTGTAGGACCTCCTTGCATAATTATGTTGTCCTCTGTACATGCAAGTTGTGGGAATTGCCATTTTGCAAGTGACAAGGCTACAACAAGTAAATTGCAGTAGCAATATAGATTCCTTCAGCCCAGTTCAAACGTTTGACTTTTCATGTACCGAACCTATTCCCTTCAGTTAGCGATAAGTACTTAAAGAGATTTGAATCAATTGAGTTTGACATATGTAATTTGGGTCAACCCATACTTAAGTTCAGGTGACCCACATAGGAATTTCTATGGAGCAACTTTGTTTCAAACATCTACATGTAACTTTTCATTTGCCAAATGTTATGCATAAATTACTATAATCTATTTTGACTGGTAAGCATTGCAGACCATTGTACATTGTAAAAATAGTTATTGAGTCTGACTGATTAAGTTTGATGTGTGAATTAACCTTCAAACTTCAGTGGGGGATCCAGTGGAGGGGCCCAGAGGCCTGAGGCCCGAGGCCCTTCTTATTCTTAGAACAAGCGAAAGACCGCCCCTCCCCCCTCCCCCCACCTTATCTGAAGGTCTGGATCTGCCTCTGAACTTACATTATTTGGGTCGACCCAAATATTTATTAAGTTCGTACGTGAGAGGTTCAACGTTTGAAGTGGTCCTTAATCAGCCACATTGTATCCTGGATTTCTGTCTTTGCTCTCAGGCATTACACAGGAACTTATCAAAAGTGAGAGTAAATGTCAAAGATTTCGTTATTGACATACATGAATATATTTTTTTCTTCAGATTGCCATTACAAATTCACTGCTCATAGTTGACACTCGCAAGACGTTTTGATAATAATTATTTTCCATTTCCGTTTTTTCAGGAACTTGAAGTCCTTCTTATGGCCAACAAGAGCTATGCTGCAGAAATTGCACACAATGTTTCCAGCAAGAAAAGGAAAGAAATTGTTGAACGTGCACAACAGCTGGCGATCAAGATCACCAATGCAAATGCAAGGCTGCGCAGTGAAGAAAATGAGTAGATAAACTGAGACAAAACAAGACAATTGTACCAACGTGTGTAGAAATAAATGCATTGTTTTGACATCTGTGACTTCTTGTTTTACAGCTACATGTACAGGGGCTGGCAATAAGTAATACATGTTTTAGGGCTTTCAATATTAGTAACTAGAATAACACTATAGTACTTCTTGTTTAGTCTGCCACAAGCCGTTTTTTGTCATCACGCAACGTTCCTCGCCTCAAACAGCTGCTGAGAATCAAATCACATTTCTTTCCCTTGGTGGTCCAACGAACAAACCAATCATGCATAAGAAACTTGAGAAGACGTAAGTCGCGGGGCGCTAGGAAACGAACATGCTTCTCACAGTTTTGATTGTTTTGTCATTGTCGCAAGGGGAAAGATTGGAGGCGTTACCATACCGTAAATGTGGAGCGAGTAACTTCCAGAAATTTTTCATCACGCTAGGGGTCCTGTCTCCTGTATGATGTCTCTTTATGTTTCCACAGGTTGTGTCCTTGAATTTTCATTTTAAGAGTGTAGCACACAGGCCCCCAGTTCGTATCTCTATGCCCGTAAACATTGCGGCTCATCTCATTGCGACTACATTCTCTGTAGTGTATAGTGTTGAGATCTGTCCTTGGCAACAGTTCATGAATCTATTGGAGCTCGTTCAAATAAACCCCTGCAAGATGAACAAGCCAACTGAGCAAAATCAGCGGAGTGAGTGACTTGTACAAACAAGAACTGCCTAAAAGAAACTATCAGACCTCGATTTCAACAGAACAGATTCAATGACAACGGCAGCCACATGAACAGAGGGTGGTCTGCCTGTTGGGAAGATATAGCTTTCCGTCCACTACTTCATTTCATTTCTTTTATAACGACAAAATATTCGAAGGAAGTCTGTGTATTTGTCTGATATCATGGCGTCTGTCCTTTCTTGGCCTAAACTTCAGACTACCGCTCGAGTTGCATACGCCACTTCCACATTTCCCATGATGTACCTTATTTACCCCCCACCCCCCCTCCCAAGAGAAATTGCTTATGCAAAATTTGGGGTGAGGGGGGGGGGGGGGGGGGCAAATAAGGTGCATTATGGGAAATATGGAAGTGGCGAATAAAAACGAGTGCGCGACTCGAAATGAGTATGCGCATGACGAGTATGCGTTTTCATTCCTTTCTGTGATTTCCTCCACAGGTGTTCACCGAGTGTTCCGTTTTCCGTGATCGGAATTAACTGCAATTTTGCTGCATTACACCTCATTTTGTTTCCAAGTTTGCAGAAAGAATTGAACTCAAGTAAATTAAGGCATGGATAAACAGCTATTTTCCCCGCAAAAATGAAGGGGGTGGTCTATAATAGTGCCATATCACTACCCACGGGAAGCATGTCGCGATATACAGTTTGAGGAACAAAATATAACTCCTCGTACTTTTCCTTGGCGTAAATCACTATGCTTCCGCATACTTGTGGGAAGACGTTTGTGTATTGGGCACTGGTAACTGGCATTCTCAGACTTTCATGGCGGAGTACTGACTAGTGCACTACCGTATGGCACTATATTTACGCGGGATTTTAATTTTGCGGTAGGAACTTTTTTACATCAACGCCGACGGCGAAAAAGCACCCGTGGTAGCCTTCAACCTGTTAGTTTCACGGTGGGTTTCACGTTTTCCGCTGTCTCTGGTCTCTCCGACATCTCTCGACATCTCCGACATGAAATTGAAGCTAACATATAACTTATTAATTAACAGCAACGCCCTGTTTGAAACAAGATGAAACTTGATTGGTGTACAGTTTGTGAAGCTTCTTTTTTCGAACGTTCGATTATGTACGATTGCTAAATTGTTTGATTTCCAAAGTGACGTTCAATTGTGTTTGATAGGCAAAAGTTTTGGCGAGTTCGATTATGTTCGATTACCAAACCCAATCGAAGTCAATCGAACGCTTGAAATTGAAGTTCGATTGGATTCGATTACCGAACGTTCGATTAGGTACGCCGGGACTCCTACACATTTTTTACTTTTGGGCATTGACAACAACATAACGGATCGTGGAGTTCGGGGGTCTAAAATGCTAAAAGAGTGTCATCAGTACGTGCCATATCACCACCCATAGGAAGCATGTCGCGATACACGATTTGAGGAACAAAATGTACCTCCTCGTACTTTTCCTTGGCGTAAATCACTATGCTTCCGCATACTTGTGGGAAGACCTTTGTGTATTGGGCACTGATAACTGGCATTCTCAGACTTTCGTGCATGGCGGAGTACTGACTAGTGCACTACCGTATGGCAGTATCTTTTCGCGGGATTTTAATTTTGCGGTGGGAACTTTCTTAAATATTTGCCGGTAAAAAGTTGTAATATCATTCTCGCAGCTGGGAATTGATTTTTGCATTTCTAAGTGATCATGCTTTATTCAACACTCCGTATTGAACTGATACAAGGTGCTAATAGTCAATTCAGGTTTGACCACCGCGGACACTGTTCTGGGCTCGTTCGTGAGAATTAGCACGTTAGAATAACTTTCATCGACTCGACACTGGCTGGCATCATTAAAGATGTTATGACGTAGCTATATTGTATTTGCCTTTGAGGCTCACATTTTATACGGTCGAATGCAAGTTTTATAGGACCTTGAACTGATTTATTGCTGAGTATATACGACACTGTAAGCACGGTTAAATCCTTATAAAACATAATTCTGCCAAAATCTTTGCACATCACTCACTAAACAGACATATTTTCAAGGAAAAGACTCTGATAAAGTTTAAAAAACTTTCACCAGTGAATTGACGTTAACCGGACACCGCACACAATGACGAATCACTGGAGAATGGCACTAGCTGTTTAACGACTTGTACAAATTCCAACAAAGGAAGTGTTTCAGTAGTCGTATTGTTCAACCGAAACGAAAACAGGAACTTCCTGTTCAATTAATTACTTGCATAGTTAGACTTTGAAGTATTGCATGCCTGTGGATACGTTAAATGAACAGGAAGAGTTTAGTAAGTTTACATTGAAATTATTGCCAGTGACTGAGCAAGTTTGATTTAATAGTACACTGACATTCTGCTATAAAGACAAGCTGAGTTACGTCTGAGTTGCACTTCAATAATTGGTATGTCTATTTAACTTTGATTTTGTTATTTACTTACATTTGTTTTTTTTTTTTCCTTTAACTGGCGGAGCCGCGATAAATTCAGCTATCGGGCCGCGTTATGGCCATGAGTTCATGGACGTGTAAACTAGTTAACTTGGCCTTAGTTTTTTTGTTTATTATCCAGTAGACCTGCATGATCGAAGTTTATATCACTTTCAAATATTTTCTTTGACCATGGCTTATTACTTTACACTGAATTTGACGAATTGGATGTTTTAGTCAGTGTTTTAGTATCCTCAAAATGCTCATGCCATTGCTTTTTTTTGGCTCTTTGTTTTTAATTGCTTCGTGTGCACAAATACTTCTGGAAAAAGCCAGCAGTTTTTCAGCAAACACACTTACTTTCAATATTAACAAAGCACTGAATCACGGACCTTTTTGAAGCAAAGGCAGCTGGAATGCTTTATATAGAGTCAACTCTCTTTCCTATACTGTCAGGCACTACAAAAAGTCCCAATACCTGCTGCATCTCTCTACCAATATACATGTAGTTAGGGTTACATAAGAGCCCGTTGAATGTAAGGGGAAATATTCTTCCCGACGAATAAAAAATGATACAGTATATCAGCCTCGACAAAAGAGTATTGTTTGAGGTCAAATTCTCCGCCATTCAATTGAGGGCCACAGTATGACTTAAAGAGGAGCGTGCAGAGCGGACCACCAAGGGTAGGAAAATTTGGTTATCTATGAATACCAGAAATTTTGGCTGTACGTCCGTTTGTCTGCACGTCTCCCCGTTCATGTAAGCGGATGTGAAATGTCTTACTTGCTAACTTGAAAAGTCCACGACTGTGTTGATTTTTATATCCGACATCCATGTTATGATCAATTGGCAGCTGACAAATAGGGTATCCGCTGACCAGTGTCACATGACTGTATCGCAAGTTCAGGTGTACAACTCATTGAGGGTTTTTAGTTTTCCGCTGACCAGCTATTTGTTTTCAAGTGATCGCAGGCTCAGAAAACTTTACTTCAGAAAGCCACTTAATGAGAACGAAGCTGATGAAGAAATTGAATCTTAAACTTACCGAGGAAGAGAATTCTAGTCCATGTTTAAAATTTTTAACAGAGATCACAATTGAAAATACGAGAACGGACTGGCGGGGATTCGAGATGTTTTGCCAAAGAAAATTACCGAG
Source organism: Porites lutea (assembly GCF_958299795.1). Lineage (NCBI taxonomy): Eukaryota > Metazoa > Cnidaria > Anthozoa > Scleractinia > Poritidae > Porites > Porites lutea. Next base: position 54,555,577 of record NC_133202.1, read on the forward strand.
CTAATCCTTAGACGATGACAGCAAACGTACCTTGACAAGCTTATTTGCTATTTGCAGTGTTTTTTCAGTGTTTTTTACAAACACTAACGAAGGAAAGATGGAAGCAACTTCGAGACAGTCGCAGTGTTCAGTTTCCAAAGTACTCTAACGTTGAATTGGCGTGCTAAAACTTACAGTGCTCTTAGTTCTTACAGTGCTCTTAGAAGCAGATAACCCCGAAGCGTATAACTCTGTCGCAAAGCTCGGGTTTTTTAGGGAACCAATCAAAATTTACTTCCTAATATGGAATTAGTGATAAACGAGATTGTTGCGCGAAACTTGTATCGCGATGTAAATGATGTGGTGCAAAAAGCATTTACTGTTTTAATACGAGGTAATATTTTACGAAAAACGGAATACAGTATTAATCCCCAAATGAACTCAAATGACCAGGACTGAGTTAGTTCCTCCTTACAAGACAAAGTCGACTACAAATGACATGCACCGTAAGAGAAGCGATTGTCTTTTTACCATTAGCGCAAACAACCTTTAAAAAATCACTTACTATCTATCTAGAATAACTAGTAACTTATATTTTCAAATAAGATTCAGTAGTTGCTGAACTCGAAAGTAAAAATTGCACTGATAAAGTTCGTTGACATCTTCGCAGAGGTGATCGGCGTGTAATAAGACTTAGATGCCGGCGATCATGTTTTCAACTAATGTTATGGATGAACAAACAGAAAACAATAAACAGACAAATTGTTTCTTGAAAATTCGAAAACCCGTAAGTTTATCATTAATTAATGGATCGTGGATCTGTTCTCCCAAGTAAAATCGGCTAAGTACATGGCAAAAATTTACACTTAAATTTAACATCTGGCTCAGGTCGGGCCCATTTCCCAATTTATCTTGAAAACTCTATCAAAAATTTATAAAACGTCTATGAAACATCTATAAATACGTAAGTTTCCTTTCAGTAACGTACTTTCCTTGAGCATAATGTGCAAAATGTAAGTTACCTGAAAATTCTTTAAAAAGGTTGCTGACTTGGTCGCAGTTCAAAAAAGGACAAGCACTCCGATCCGCCGTGAAAGAAGCAAGGTCGAAGTCCTCGAAGGTAAATTTTGCAGCTTAAAACTTTTCTTTGTCCTCAAAAAGAAAACAAACTTTCACATGTCACTCGTCTAATCAAAACTGCCATACATGTGTTCGCGTACTGTTCTGGGTGAATTAAAAAATCTACACTCACAAAAGATTCCGTTCCGATTTCGTCGGCGCCTTGAACAACGCTTCTGGAAAGCTTGCCATATCATTTTGTGTGCAGTCGCCATGCTGGTTTTGCTGAATGAGAACAGAAGTTGCAGATAACTGGTTTGCCGTGGTAGATAGGTTTGCAGCTAGTAGCCTCAAGATGATCTTTGTCGGTCAAACAGCTGCAGGCTGCTGATGCATTTTGCTATTTTCGGGGAGAGGCTTTGCGATGTCGTGAAGAAACGTAAACATCCTTGTCCTACTTCGTCGCTGGTCGATGTTTTCAAGCCATACCGCTTATAACTTTGTAACTCTTTATGTTTTGCCAAGGATGCATTTTATAGTGGCATAATTACTTTATGCCGCTAAATAATTACTTTCGGCCGTAGAAATTACATGTATAAGCGTTGTAAGCTCAAAGTTTTTAGCCTTGAATTCTCTGATTCCATATTTGGGCAAAATAATTTTCCGTGTTTCTGATTGGAAGGCTGCGCCGGCTAAAAAACCCGAGCATTGGTTCTTAACACATAAGGGGAAGTTGGACGCTTCGGGGTTATATGCTTCTGTTTTGACCGAATAAATCGTTTTCACCATATTTAAACAAATGAAGCAAGGCTAATTTTACACTCAGGAATATAAATAGAGGATATTACACAGTGGCGAGAAGATATGAATTTTATGTTCGAGTGGCAAGAACAATATCTCACGAGTGAGCGAAGCGAACGAGTGAGATATTGTTCTTGCCACGAGAACATAAAATTCATATCTTCTCGCCAACGTGTAATGTTCGTTTTATTATATGGAGAAACCAATTCAACAAAAGCAAAAGGCGGGAATCGTGACGTCATTGAACGATACGACACTCACAAAGGTGACATACGGAAAATACGCCACTCGGGTCCCGGATGAAGTGGCGTATGGAATCTACGAGTGGTTTAGTCCCCAGTAAAACACTCTCCTCCATATAATAAATATATATATATATATATATAGATTTGTTACCGGCCAATATTTCGGCAGGTACGGCCTTCCTTCTTTAGGGTCTTACATACAATGATAAAGTTAAGCTAAGACGTTACACTTTGAAATAAAGAATAGCGTGCAATATATGATAATATAATAACAGATGAAAATTTAAAATTCAAAATTAAAAGCGAACCTTAAAATTATATGAAAACAAAAACCGTTGAAGTAGTAATATGAAAAAAATTGAAATGTAAAAATAGTGTAAATAAATAACTACAAATAGAAGAAATAAGGAATATGTTAGATTTCATCTGTCTTGTCTTTCATTTTTCACATTTCAAACTACCTTGGGTAGAAATGATCTCGAGATATCTCGAAATAATTCTGCTCTCACTTCGGGGAAATTCGAAAGCCACTTTGGGACATTCCTGCGCCTCGCGAATCCTTTACTTGGTGCTCCGCCCAAGAAACAAACTGAGTTCCTTGTCAGTTTCTATCTTCTTTATAATTTCAAATTTTTCGGAAAATCTCTCAGCCGCGGGCATTATCCTCCGATATACCAGCCTCCGGAAGGGGTTTACATACTAAATGTGACTTTACCTCTGCTTCTGTCTGCAGGAGGGAAATATGGGCGGTGGCCAATCTAGCTTGCCACCTACACCACTGGGCTGCGAATATATGTGTATAGCTATTCGCGAGCCAGACAAACTGCGCATCATTCTTGGTACGGATCAAGAAGCAAATATAGTCCGCCAGATTATAGAAGAATCATGGCCAATGGGCATTCAGAAAGAGTCCTTTAAGCTAAATGGTGTCTATAAATTCAAGCTGAGAGGACGGCCCTTTGAATCTTCATCGTTAACTGAGGCCGTACATTGCAGGCAAATGGCAGAAAGAATTCTACACAGGCTGTATCGGAATGGATGGCATCTTCAGATTTCCAGCGATTTAACTCAAACAAAAGATCTTAGCACATGGTTTTTCAGAAAAGTTCCAGAAGTAACAAATTTCTCATCTCAACCTTTTCTCGTTGTTGGCCTCAGCTCGTCGGACAGTTTGATGGTGCTTAACGCCCCCTTGGATCTCCATCAACTCTTGAAGAATGCCATAAGTAAGTCATGGCCCAATGGAATTCAGAAATGGTCATATGAAAATGATGTTTTACTGATCAAGTTAAAGGGCTTTCCATGGTGTCCAGACGGCTTTCAAACTGTCCATTCAAGAGTGGTTCTGCAAGCAATTATACATGATCTGTCTAAAAAACAATGGCATTTATATGGAAATTCTAATCTTAAGAGTACTGCAAACACTCTGTTTTTCAAGTACGAACCAGACATGTCTAGCTCAGACGTGAGCCAGCCTCTTCCACCTCCATGGCACTTCACAATCAGTCTTAACAGCAACGACTTACTGAGAGTGATTGATGCTCCCGAGAGCTCGATCCCTACCATCCGGGACATCATCCAAACCTCGTGGTTTAGAGGAATCCAAGCGGTTTCGCGTTACGCTGGAAGCTGGGAGTTCAAGCTTAAGGGAACTCCCTGGTGGGCAGATGGCGCAGAGACGGTAGAAGCAAGGATTTTGATTCTGAAGTTGATGGAGATCCTGCATGCTGTTGGATGGAGCCCTATTGCCAGTATCGACAGTTCAAGAAAAGTAACTGATAAGAGTTCCTTGATTTTCAGACAGTCCCAACCAAGGCAGTCGCCCTTTTTCTGCTTGAGCTTGCATAAAACCGACACACTGCGGCTGATAAATGCACCTGAAGATGTTGCAAGGGTATGTTGGGAAGTGTAACTGACGCCTGACTATCTTTTCTTCATATATACACCTTGCTAGGATACCTAATACACGAAGATATCAATAGATCGAATTGAAGGCACAACAAACCAAAATCAGTTTTAACTCTTAAAACTTTAAAAAAAAATGAAAGAAAGGAAGAAAGGAAGAAAAACAGAGAGAAAGAAAGATGGAAGGAAAACTGAGATAATTTTTCACTCTGGCATTCACTTAGCGTTGACTTTTTTTTAATTTTCGGTTTCTGCTGAAGAAATAACCCAAGGGGTAGCCTATGGTATGGGTTTGTAACAGACCATGCACTAGAATTGGCTCATATTCTCGAACACCTGCCATATAGTGACCAGATTGGGTTCTGTGATCGGCCAGATAATCATGGTTATAATTGGATAGGAGCTCTGAGAGGCCATTGGCACCTACCAAGCAAAGGCAAAACTAAATACCCCGGGAGAAATATGTCTTTGGACATTTTAAAGTACGGTTAGAAACACTTGATGACATTAGCTTTTTTAACGCAACTTGTTTGGTGCACTATGAAACCTTTATTTGATTTTTTCTCTCGATTTAGGTATGCCAAGAAGTCATCCAGACACAATACGTCCTTGGTGTTCAAAAAGTAAGGCACTATGGGAACAGCCTGGAGTTCAAACTACTGGGAAATCCATGGAGGTGTGGCCTTAATGGTCATGATGGCATACATGGCAGATACATGATATGTCAGTTGTTTCATGCTCTGGCAGGTCTCTACTGGACACCAGTCATATCAGCAGATTTGTCAGCCAAATATGTTGAAGTAAATAATCAGGAAATCCCAGTTGATGTCGACAGTATATTCTTTAAACATGATCCTGCAGCTGCAGCAGCACTACCACCGGCCTTTCCACCACAAGCTACATATCCCTTACCACCTATGTTCTGATCAGCCTATAAATCCTCATGAGTCAAGTATTCCTGTCTCCAATACAATGGAACCTCTATTCAGGGGACACCCTCTAGACCAAGCCAAGTGTCCCCTGAATAGAGATGACCCCTGAATGGAGATTGGGCTGGGGGTCTGTTAATAATTCACCAACAAAGACAACATAAAAAAAATCGTCATTAGCCTATCTCTGCGACATTATATGTTGACTCCACATAGTTTAGTTTGTGAAAGCTTCCATAATTGTGACTAGTGTACATTTAAAGATGTCAAGTGAACCCTCTTTGTGGTCAGACACTTTCTGAGAGCTAAGGTGTGCTCTAAATGGAGGCTAACCCGGAGTTCTGGGAGCTAGAAAACAAGTCCCTTTTCCCTGAATAGCCGGGTATCCCTTCAATAGAGGTATATTTAATAGATACAATGATTATGCGAACATTTTTCTGAGACCACATTTGGGAATTTTGTGTCTCCTGAATGGAGACACAAAATTATAAGGGGAGTTACACAGGTTAATGTACCGTCTTTCAGTTATTCCTTAGAAATATTTTAGACTCCGGTTCTGATTAGGAAACTCAGTAGTGTAAACTATATATAGTGGAATATATTAACGTCGCTGACTGTCTTTATACGGGGAAATCTCATAATCTGATAACTAAAAGGTCATGTGTTATTTCTAAGTAGTTTAACGGTTTTGACTGGATGAATGTCTAGTTTTAGATTGGTTAACTAAAATCTAAGAAGGAATGAGCGCTTACGTTGCTGTGACTCAAAATTAAACTGAGCCGCAATTTTAGCTGATATTCAATTAAGTTTTATTTCTCGCCACTTGCAGATTAAAAATTAATTGTTCCAGCTTCCCTTCATGCCCATCGGCTGAGTTGGCGCACAAATCGTTTGCATGTATACCAATAAGGGCGAACGCAAACTTTGCACGCAAAAAAAAGAGTCTTTGTTTTTTTGTGTGTGTTTTTTCACGTCTTTCGTTAAGCAAAAGGCCCCCCACGGAAAAACGATGGAGATGAAGGCGAAAGAAAAAAAGCTACAAAGCTTTCGCACGACTGTATCCCTTACTTTCGAAACAAAAAGCCGAGAAAAAAAAATAGAAAAAAAAAATAGCTCCCTAATGAAAACATGTTGGAATTTTTTGGGGGCAAGGTAATCCACCCCTTGACATAAAACAGAGTTTTGCTCGGAGGTCACAAGAAAAATTCCAGCGTTTACAAAAATGGCGCATGAAAGGACGTGCAACGCGGTGCTCTTTTGAATAAAACGATATATGAATGTATGAATAAATTATCCGGGAAGGGTTTGGGCTCTTGCCCACTCCTTCCCTCCTTCTCCTCCCCCTGTTTTGTTTTCGGCAATAGCCGTTCTATTTAGCCTGCGAACGGCAGACGTTTCTCCTCGCTCATCGCCGCTGAAGGACGCTCCTCAGCGGCGATGAGCTAGGAGAATTATAAGTCTGCCGTACGCAGGCTAAATAGAACGGCTATTGCCGAAAACAAAACACAATAGTTGAGCAAACTGTTAATGTATTCTAATTTTAAAAATGCCGAGATTTATAACATATCACGGCATATGTGTGAATTGAGTTCGGCACGGGGCACAGCGGTAGCACGACCTTTGAAGCCAAGTCGAGCTACTGCCGTGTAGCACGGCAAGGCTTGCCGTGCTACACGGAGCGCAGTAGCACGACTTAGTTTCAAGCGTCACGCTACTGCCGTGCTAAAGTCGAATTTAATTCTATCAATTGAGTTCAGCGCGTGTTACCAACATTTATTTCCAAAAAATCTCAATCCATTATGGAGCCAGGAGCCCATAACTGGAAGCGAGCAACTCCCACACTTCCGCTAGGCATGTATATCACGGACCGATTTAATACCTTATTATAGGAAATTAACGCTCGATGAAATTAAGGTATTGCAAATTAACGCGACTTTAAAAATTAGCGCGAATTTAATGGAAAACGACTTTCGAATAAAGAAAATTAACGCGAAAGAGGAGGTAGAATTTCATAATAAAGGAAATTAACGCGATTAAGACACATTTGGTGGTGACAACTGGAACAAGTTTATTTCAACACTGGATGCAAAAAAATTCAAAACTGAACAAAACTGAGCTGACACCTGCTGACACCACCTCTGACAGCGACAGCGACAACGATGAAGATGAACTTGAAATATTGTAAACCTTCACTGAACCTTCGCCTTAGCTTTTGTGAAAGATGAAAAAAAAGGGTAAATGGAGAGAAAGAAAGCTTGTAGTTAATGTTTTTTAGGTATCAAGAATGTCTGGACAGGTTCCCAAATTGGGGTTAAAATACTGGAAATTAACGCTGCACTTAATTAACGTCGCGGAAATTAACGCTCAACAAAATTAATAACGCGACTTAAATTAACGCGAATTTTAACGATTCGCGTTAGTTTCCTATAATAAGGTACATTTTAGAGCACTTGTAATTTTTCCCGCGAAAATGGAAACGGTTACGATGATCACGAGCGTGGGACAAAGAAAAAATCTGAGTCCCCGACAGGTTTTTCGTGTTAAACAGGATAGCGAAATGAACAATTTTTGTTTTACACAGGGTCACAGAGATGCCAACCACCCGAGATCTAAAATCTAATGCCGATAATACTCTCTTTAATTTTTTTAGCCCCCTCCCTGCACCTCTTCGTAGTTTCAAAGGACCCCCGCCCCCCTCTTCGACAAATTGACCCTGCCCCCAATGGGAGTGACTTAGGACATTATATGAAGTCTTCAAAAATTGAATTTACATGAAATACATTCTATCAAAATCCGCAATCATCGTTTTGATACCAGAAATAATCTTTGCCAGTTACTGAATACGTGCAAAAATGCCCCAGAAACCGTACTGCGAATAAGAAAAATTCAAGTTTTGAGCTTAAAATGGGCTAAATCCCAAACTATAAAGGCACAGGAAAGCTCGAAAGATGATTTTATCCGGGAGATGTGGTGACCCGTAAGGGAGAGCGGGAGATCGGTGCCGTATCCTGGAGACTTAAAAGCCTCGGCGGCACACATCTACCTTGAGTGCCCACCCACCCCACCCGCGAACTAACCGGGGAACACCCCCTGACCTTCTCCAGAGTCCAGACTCTCACGGTCTGATTGCATGTCCTGACAAATACTGGCCGGTCGCGGAAATACTTCAGCCTCCCACGCAGACGTTCTTAGGGCTTTCAGTATCGTTTTCATCAACAACATCGAGGTTTTTTCCAAAATAGTAGTATAAAAATTGCCTTGGCAAGATCTCGTCTGCTTGTTACAGTAGGGAAAGGAATTGCGAAGCCATGATCAAGCACTGCAGTCCTCTCGGAAAAATGGCCGAAATCACTGAATTTCTCTATCTAGGAGGACTGGCAGCAGCGAAGATGGAAGATGTTCTCACAACAAAGGGAATCACATGCGTCATTAATGGTAAGCTTGTAATTATTTTTCTTTTCTAAAACGAGTTTATTCGGCACCAAATCATGCCATTTGTGTCGAGGTTGATTTTCGTGGGATGTCCCATATCAGGACTCCTGAGTTTTGTTTTGTGCTTATTAAACTTAAACTTAAGTCGGCATTAAACTCCTCAGTGATCGTTTCTTTCTTTTTTAAATTTTGTTATCCGGAAAGCTTCGGTCGAGGCTCCAGATATAAACTACGAATCTATTAAAGCCACAAGAATAAGATTGGAGGACACTCCGAGCTGCAACATAGGAATACACTTTGATCTAGTGGCCGACAAAATAGGTGAGCGACTTTAATAGCATGCAGACAGCTGTGCATTACCCGCTTTTACCGTTAAACACTGGCTAAAATCGGTAAGCGTACATGTAATTGCGACTATTATGAATTTTTAGCGTATTATTTTCGTATGACTATGTAGTTAGAAATCTTTAATTTTATAGTATTTTATCTTCTGTTGCTTTGTAGATAAAGTGCGAAGGGAGCGAGGGAAGGTGTTTGTTCATTGTATCGCAGGAATTAGCAGGTGAACTCTACAGCAGGAATTTTAATTTTTAATGTATAAAAACTCGTTTCTTAAAACAATGAATTGCAAATCTGGTAACCAAGGAAGTACAATATTCATTAGCTGTTCTTAACATTTTGGACTTCCTGCTTTTAATACCTGCAGGCATTCATTTTTGTTGGGCTAATGCAGTTAACACCCCCATCCCCTCCCCCTTCGGTTGAGGACCAGTGAAATTCTTCAGGGGAGTGAATGGAGGATTTCTTTAGGGGTAGGGGGAAAAAATACGAAATTCCTTAGGGCTGAAGCTTTAATTTACAACAAAATCTTCAGGGGTGAAAAGGGAACAAATTATCTTTCCACGAAATTCTTCAGGGGTAGACCCATATCTTATGGAGGTCTTCAGGGCCCAGTTGTTCAAAGGCCGATCAGTGCTAACCCAGGGTTAAATTTAAACTGGGTTTCTTTTTCTTTTGTTCAAAAGCATTTTGCCGGATAAGTTTCTCTATTCTTTTTAGAGTATCCAATCATCAAATTGCAGGCAAAAAGAATAAAACTGAATTTGCTTTTTTAGCTTTCATATCTGAATTCAAATTTTGCACTAACCCTGGGTTATCTTAACCCTGCTTTGAACAACCTGGTCCAGGTGAGATGTGTGACAGTTCTTGCTTGATCGCATTAGGCTGTACTTGTGTTGCAAAAGATGATGCAAACTGAAATGCAAATATTGATCTGTGTGTTGGTTTCCTGGACACTTGAGAAACCTGATTTCAGCCAAGGAATGAGAGTGTGAATTAAGAAAGGGGATAATTGTTACTTTTTTTCTGTCTCACAAGTAAACTTGATGCACTCGGTTGATGTGAATGAAAAACCGATTATTTACATTAATGGCACACCAAACCTTTGGAGTAGAAACAGGATACGAAGAAAAATACTCTTCCTCAAATTCCTTCATGTGAAGGGTGGCTATTATGAACTGAAGATACTTGTTTACTGACTCCATGGCTGTCAGGCATTTTTTTTGGTTGGTAGTTATTTCCTTATACAGAAATAGTTATTATTTTTAGGCAGAACTAATGCAGCTTAGTGATGGCATCTGGACTCTTAGAGAGTAAAATTGTAGGCGAAGTGAGGCAAATGGTACACAAGTTCACTTTAACTCACACCCAGTATTAATAAGAAGTCCCTAAAAGCTCAAATTATGTTGCTTATTCCTTGAAAAGTGTTGCTGCACTACAGATGATATATATAGTACTGCACAGTGCAGTGCCTTGCCAAATTGGCAAGAAATTCTGTCAGTCAATGGTACAGCAAAGCAGAGACAGACCACCCAAAGCCCCACCGATCACAGGTTGGAGTATCTCAGAGGATTCTTTGTACTGTTTATTGGGTTGTACCCAAGCAAAGATGTTGTTCTCCCATCTCAAGTTACTGGAACTACATGCTTTGATTGAGATAGGACTGGCAGCTTTATTTAGAAAGGCTTTGATCCCTAGTCTTAGCAAATACATGTAAATTAAAATATTATATTTTTGTTGAAAATTTTCTGTTCCTTTTCTGCTTTAGATCAGCAACTTTAGTGTTGGCATACCTTATGAAGTATCAAAGGATGAACCTTATTGATGCTCACTCATATGTCAAGGAAAGAAGGCCTCTTATTCGACCAAACTCTGGTTTTTGGAAAGACTTAGTGGAGTTTGAAAAGAAGCTCTTCCATAAGAACACAGTCAATATGGTGGAATCTAAAATTGGTGGGTATATACCAACCTATAGTGTATAAACTAGTTTTATGTGTATACTTCTCTGATAATAACTTAACTGCTAACAGTAAAAAGTAAAATGAGGGACGCTTATTGGCTATGAAAACGAGATTTAACACCTTTTTCTAAAAGTATTAGCAACAATAATAATAACGTTTTATTGATCACTTTTCCAGAGAATATCTCTACATTCCTCATGGATTGACTAATAAATTATATTTAATATATACTAAAGTATAATGTGAATAAAAATGAAAGCAAATGTAGGTATAGAAAATATATATTACACTGAAGTCTCAAAAGCAATTAGTCTTTAATACATTCAATATAAGTCAAAAATTAATCTAATCAGGATTCAGTCTTAGTTTTCAAGAACTAAAGAAGCATTTCTCATTTGTTTTAGATGTTGATCTTAATTTAACTTTTGAGGGGTCATCGTTTCATGAAAATCACTGTGTGCTGCATTTTGAAGTTTGTGGATACTAATTTTTGGTATCCACTGAGAGTTTTGGAAGCCAAGAATTGTCAAGTGTTCTACTTCTGTCTCGGGATTACTCTGTTCTAAGATTGATGGGTTACCCACTTTAATTTAGTTCATGCCAAAAATAATTAGTCAAGACTGTTAAGTAGTAAACTGTTTTTTTAAAATTCTTCTTTAGGTTTGGTTCCCAGTGTCTACAAAGATGACGTTAAGAATTTGGTATGGTGACAGCAGCTAACAAATTGTCACATTAATATAGCCTAGGAAACTCATGATGACTGTTCTTATTATGGGACCGGAATAACTACCATTAAAAGGCTGTGTTATTGCCTATTACAAACTGAGGAGGTCCACATAGGACAAGACAAGAGCCTCATAGCCAGAAAGAGGAAACCGCTGTTTACAAATTCCTCAAGTTTGATTTGCTATTTGGCTTATATTAAACTAGTTACAGGCATTCAAAAACTCCAAAATTTACTAGTGAAACATGTAGAAGTCTGGGCAATGTGTCCAGCAATCCATACATCTCTACTAAGTAAATTTTCAAGTATTTGAATAGCTGTATCTTGTTCAATATAAGCCTGATTATCCCTAAACATGAAGATTTTGTAAAGCTTGGTATGCACTTTCCAATTATGACAGACTTATGTTCGTAATCCCATAAGGACTCATACCCAGCCCCCCATGATTTGAAATTAGGCAGTACTACCAAAAGACCCTCAGTCGCATCATTTCCAGAGATCTCACTATCCTGCAGAAAACAGGGGGTGCATGACATCGTCAGAAGAATACAAAAAAGAAGAATGTAGAAGATATTGTGTATCATCATTTAGTAAAATCCAACTAGTGGTCTATTATCAATGCTGTGTTCTGATTGGTTGAGCTACCATTAGGCTATATGTTATAGCCTACTAGTAGTGAAAAGCGCCGGCTTTGAAAACCAAAACAATGGCGGATGAATCACGTTTTGCTAGCTAAATTTGTTTTGTTTCGGCCTCTGAGTCAATAGCCCATTCTGCCTTTGGTCTCATGGGCTATTGACTCAGAGGCCATTCGGGCTCGAGGAATAATTGTTAAATATAATGCACACCGAGCAGGAGCATATTAAGATGGGGCAAAGCATCTACATTATTAAAGGTAGCTTTTTGCAACTTGTCTTGCAATACTGTTGTGCTACATGTATAATGAGACAGGCTGCATAGAGCATTGTCTAGTATAGCACTACCTGAAGTAAACTTGTTTTGCAATGTTAACGTTGCAGTATTCACTTAAAAAATTGCTCGAACTTAATTCAATTATGTGCAATGTTTGCTGCGATGGTATCTTTTTAGACTTCTTGTTCATTTCAGGTTGTGTTATGTCCCCAGAAATGTAACTTCCTGGAACGAAACTGTTATAATGTAGGTCGTTTAAGATTGTGGTGTTTAATGGATTTCGTATGAAATAATGGTTTATGCTATCTTGTGTGCAGACCTGTTGAGCTATTCACAAACTATATATTGTAAATTTTGTATTATACCTTGATCTGTAATATTACATTGTAAATGAAAAATTGACATTTCACATCAAATCTTGACGTGAGATATTACTTCATAGTTAACCGTTTCGTTGTGTTGGCACTTCCTTGTTAAATGACCAAGTCACTCTTGAAAAGACATTGTTTTTCTAATCACAAATAATAATAAAGAAGTAACTGACCGTTCTATAAGCCTTCAAAATTAATCTGATCTTAATAAAATTATTTTACATAGATTGCAAAAATTCAGCAAAGCAAGCCGCCATGAATGACGTTATTCCATTCAACGGGACATTGGCAGGAGGCTGAAAGGGCCGGAAAGTTTGCAATGGCTACCTTGCCATAATTTTTTCTAATAAAAATTTGAAATGAAATTTAAATGTGGACCGAATTTGTGTCATGCGTGATCCGACTTGGTGGGTCACTTTGCTGTATTTTAACAATCTTTGGAAGAGAATTTCGTGAGGATCAGGAATGCTCAGACAGCGGTCAGTGACATAAAATATCTTATTTTGCGATCACTTTTATTGAGGATATTTGAGTTAATTATCAAGGAAAGTTACGACTTTGTGCTTTGTGCTTGTTCTCGTCATCCCCCGTTCGCACCGCTTCTCGTTCATTTCCAGTACCCCGCTTTAACAGTCCATGCTTCCCACTATAAAGCCGTGGGAGAGTCTGTGAAGAAAGCAAGAAAAATATTGTCCCCTTGAGATATCTGTGGAGCGCGCAATAGTGATAAGCCAGCACTACTAAACAAATATGCACTGCTACAAGTATAGTTTATGAACTTTACAAGCAATTCTTCCCTGCTTAATATGAAAATTTTAAATGTATTAATTTATTAGAGCAACAAATCTGGCGAACTATAATTTCGTCTGTGTCATTATCCACTTCCTCTCTCATACAATTTCTCGCATGCGCTCCTGTCTACCTTTCTCCGCTTTTATGCTTGCCGGCGCCCTCGGTAACGCGGGTTTGGGTATAGTGGCAAATTTTCTTCCGCTTTCATAAAACGGTCATGTTCTGTCATCAGTTCTTGGAATTCTTTATCAGTTGTTTCGAATTCTGTTAACCTTCTTGCTTTAATGGTTCGTCGAATTTTCTCCGGCACTAATTGCATCTATAGTCCGAGATCAGTTCGTTATCATTAAAGTTCATTTGTTTTCGAGAATTATCTTTTTGCGCAGTGGCCTCAAAATTCGCAGGCTCTCACGCGCCAACTAGGCTTTTTGGTCAACGTTTATGCGCTATTTTCAGCCCTTCGATCATCGTGTCTGCTCAATCAAATTGCGCGAGCTTTTGAATTGCTGTCTCTTTGTAACAAATGCGCTGTATGATGTATGATATCATCGTATTCAAAAACATCCGTTTTCGTCCGTCCACTTAGAGAAAACGATAAGCCGGCGTTTTTTAATAAATAACTTCAATCTGGGGACCGTTTTAGAAAACCTGCGGTTTTGGGTGCCTGAAAAAAACCGTATACTTGTGGACTGAAAGCTAAAACGGCGAAAAAAATCTCCGTTTTCGAAAATATCCGGATACGTGTGGACGGCGCCTGTTAAATATAGCTACCGTGGTAGCAATAGCGTCGGGATAGGCCACGAGAGAAGGACAGACGAGACAGATGATTTTGGCGGCATCTGGTTCGCAAAGACCCAGGACAAGCATTGGAGAGTAGAACTTGTTAAGCCACCCTGGGCCGGGGGACACACCTTTATTGGACCTAAGCGGAACAGGATGTGGTTTTCATGGGGCCGCCGGGCCGGGGGATCAATGAAATCTTAGTTCTAGTTCGTCGAGCGCGCGTTTACTCTTCGGGGACAAGTATGTTTATTACAAGTTAAAGGTGGTTTAAAAATATATTTTTTGTCTCTATTTCCACTACAATTTAAAACCACAAGTGAGTACAGCTCACTTGAACTTAATTGTAGAAGCCAATCATTCAGGTCTCTGTTGATAAATTTTATTTTGATAAACTTGGTCTGCTTAAATATGTTTTAAAGATATGAATGGGGTAAAACTAAATGTATACAGCTATTTCAATTAAGGTTGCTTCAGAGAAGAATGATGCATGATCCATGTTTTATAGCCCGCGGTGCATTATTGCGGCAAGTCTAGTAAATTATGTGCCGGCAACGAGCCGGGAAAGCTTAGAAAGCAAACGCTGCTAACGCTTCTATGCTACGTCAGCAGAACGTTAAGACAGTGTTTTTCAAAACACTGAATCCTAGGCTTTTTAATTTAAGACAGTGATTAGAGGTTAGGCTTTTCTCTGCGGTAATATGCAAATGCTGCAAATTTTCAACGAGTGTGCTTGCGTCGTGCACATGGGAATTTTGGATGGAGTTAAAAAAAATAAAATTCAAGGTGTTTGTTGAACAACTTAAACAATAAGTGTTTATCTATTTTTGAGGCAATTTTTTGAAAACTGAATAAACAAAAGAATAGCGTTGATTTGCTTTACTGAAATAACCAGCATTCTAGCCCATGCAAAAACGCAGCTTAATCAGGCGTAAAATAAGAGGCTTCTAATTTTTTACTATGAGATTTTACAAATGCAATTTTTCAGCTCGCCTATGCTTAAGATTTAGCAGCCATTTGACTTAAAAGCTCTCTTGAACGCCTTTTCACAAATGGTCTCCATTATTTCAGTGAAAGTGAACAAGACTAAACTTCCCGCGACAAAAGGATTTACCATAGTGCACTGCAGTCTATGAAAGATAGTTCACGGGAGCGACCTTTATTGAAATAGGTGTATGTTTATAAAATGTATGTGAGCAGACAGTAAAAGAGTTCGTTTTTTGGAGACTTTCAAAATTTATCGGTCTCATCGTAACGACATGAAAATTTAGACATAGTAAATATCAGACTTCCGATCACGGCTCTTGCAACTGGATGGGGATTTTTTTATCCTCTTTCTTTGTTCTTTGTTCTTCTTACACGTAGAACACTCAATGTAGTTTTTCTTCACGCCCGATGCCATGTTTTTTGACCGTTGACTAGTTCTCATCAACGCAACTATCGAGCTACATGACCGCTGAACATGGTGTCTACCTTCGTCTATTGTACGGTTTATGTTCCCCTCCCCCCCCCCCTCCCCACGCCGCGGCCCCTGACTTTTAGGGATAGCATTCTTAGAACTTTTAAGGATAAGAGATATCTGTTCTAAGAGTTAAAGGAATAAGGGATAACAATTCCCCCCCCCCGACCCCCCGACAGGGCCTCGAAAGTCTAACCCTTTGCCATTATCTTTACAAAGGCAGAATTTTCTCCTTAGTTATTTCAAAAACCCTGAGTGTTGGACTGGTCATCGATCTGTTTTCGCGAAAGACGGTCTCGTCTCTTCGGTTACAATACACAATGGCCGTTTTTATGCTAGAGACGTTAAAGTCGTCTAGAAGCATTTAACGTCTGAGACGTTAAAGTCGTCTAGTGTAAAAATGGGACGCACAAAAGTAGACGACCTTATTTAAAAAAGTAGATTTTTTTGAAAAAAGGACTAGGCTGTACTCTCGGAAGACACTGGACACGAGTTAAAGCGGCGCCAAAAATGAAATTCTCTGGACCAGTCGAGCATAAATGCGTCCTAGTTTACGACGTCCCGTCTTTATACCAGACGACTTCCACGTCTGAGACGTTAAAGTCGTCTGTTGAGTGCGTCGTTCGGACGCACTTAACAGAAGACGTTAAAGTCGTCTGCATTATCTACCGTTTTTATACTTGACGTTAAGGTCAACTTAAGACGATTTTAACGTCTCAGACGACTTTAACGTCTCTAGCATAAAAACGGCCAATTCCTTAGTTGAGGTCGTTTTCAGTGCTAAATTTGAGTACTTTAATTTACGGAAGAATAGTTTTTGCTGAAAATTTTAGTTTCAAACAGATGTGAGTCCCTCTTCAAATTGATTACTTAGCATTTCTCGAAGCTTTGGAATTAAAACTTTTTCCAATCTTGGGCAAAACATATGGCCGTATATTAAAAGTACACTTATGAATGCCGTATTTTTAAGAGTCTTCTTATTGCTTATAGAGAGGGCTGATTACTGGATATTTTAATATCATCCTCACCGCGCGGGATTTCGTCATACTAAAACACATCCTTGACTTGGAACTGGAATCAGCCACTTAGCGAGAATTTTAGGTGAGGATAGGAGTTAGCAATTATAAGATTAAGACAAAACTCCGTCTTAATAACGCCATATAGTACTGATAGCTCTCTGTCGTTCGATCTCTAGCTTGTGCACAGGGCTTCAAAGATACCAAACTCCAAACTATTGCTAGTGTACATGTATACATTGTATGTAGGTTTATTCCATTGTATTTTTGTTTTTAGAGGGCCACAAGTTCATCAGTATTAAATTGTAGTCACTGTCAAGTGTTACTACCCTTGTAAAATAAAGTCGCTTGCTTACTTACTTTCTTAGTTGATTTGTCAGTCCCTTCCGAACCTGTTATTTTTTCCTAAGAAAAATGCTTGGGCTGTGGCATTATCCCCGACCATATGGTGTCCTTCGCAGCCGCCTGGGAGAGAGGTACGGGGACGCTCCGCCCCGTTTTGCCCCAAGGTCCAACCTCTTTGTACCCTTTAATGCACCGTTTTTGAAAGAACAGTTACCCCTTTTGTATGCTTGTATCGGACAAATGGTAACCAATCATTTCACATACCTAGTTTCAAAGTTTCACAGTCTCTTTAACTCCTTTGCACTGTTTTTAAAATATGAATAAATCACACAACCACAACAACGTTTTCTCGACTTTTTCTCAGCCATGAAATGCATCTCTTAACCCCATGCCATTACAAAAAATTGGTCCTTTTACAGACTGAAATGACAGATTTTCCATCCCTTTCATATACTTCATTTAGTAAAATCGCTACTCTTTCATTTACCTGAAGCCTAACTCCAATTATGATGCAGATGCGAATATACTTTTAAATGACTTGGGTTGGCAAAACCTTCAAACTCAAATTCACAAGGCTGGGATGGTGTATAAACCTTAATTTATAAATTAATTTTATAAAGTAACTAAGATAGTACGCGCGCTCTGATTGGCCGAGAGGAATGTTTGCATGAGAGTATGTACACTTTTGTAAACACGGTTGTGGCGTCAAGTTGTTTGGCTTTTCGCGCGCTAATCACGCAAGCGCGAATTTGAAAAAGTTGTCGAGTTCAAAACTCGACAAGTTTACTTTATTTACCCATTCTTTCTTCGGCTGAAACATGGAAAATCGTTACAAAGAAGGTGAGTCAATTTTTCTTCGCTAAGTTGACGGTTATGCAAACCCTCGACTTCGTCTCGGGTTTGCATAACTGTCTCGAATTCTCCCAACTCCTCTCGTGTTTATATCAGGCTATGCAAACACGGAAAACGTTTTCTATGGCTTAAATATTTATTTATTTTAACATTCATTTTTGTAAGTGCTATTACTGTTATTATTTTGTAACATTTTAAGATATTTAACAATTCTTCCTCGAGCCCGAATGGGCTCTCCTCTGAGTCAATAACCCATGAGGCCGAAGGCCAAATGAGCTATTGACTAAGAGCCTGTGAAGGCGAGAGGAATAATTGTTTTAGTAAAATCCAACCAGTTGCGGTCAAAAATATCGAGAGAAAACAACTTTTGGTAGTTAAAGCTAGACTTTAATCCTTTTTTGCTGCCAAAAAGCCGGCGCTACACCCTGGATCGGCTACTGGCTCGGCCTCATGGGCTATTGACTCAGAGCCCATGAGGGCTCGAGGAATAATCGTTATGATGATGTTGATGATGACTGAAAAGGTATCCCTTTTGGGCGGAGCTTCCCCGTATAAGCCATTATAGAGAGTCCCCTCCCCGCCTCCCCACCTCGGGCGCAGGCGTTTCTTCCCATCTCTGCATGACACCGACCCCTTCACCGACCCACCACAAACAGAGGCATTTTTTGCTTTAGCCGCTCTTCTCAAGACCGCGAAGACCTGGGGATTAGGTAGATGTTATCAAAGATGGCGGACGTCGATGATATGAAACCTCCATTTTCACTTCATTCTGTAAGCGTAGATTCAGAACTTGATGATCATGATATGGACTTGTTAGCTGACCACGAAGATAGGGAACATAAAAATCAAGAAGTTTTTGTTTTAAGGGAGAAGAAGGGCGTCATTTATCCCTCGGATTATAAGTACAGAGTAGGTGAGTCAGGATGTTTGTGCTGTTTTCTCGCTTTCGTTTCATAAGCGCGCGTGATTGACATAGATTTAACCCTTGTGGCATGTGCTTTAAGGGATTTTGTTTATAAGAGAAAAGACAATTAAACGAGGTTGATTTCTCAAAGTGAGCTAAAATAGTAAAGCTCAAGTTTTTAAAGTAAATCCTGATGCATAATCATTTTCTAGGTCTGGATTAGATTCCTAATAAGTTAAAGTGTAACGAGAAAAGTTGATAAATATAGTGTTGTAATAGAAATCATATCAGCTGCATGGGGATCTTCAGAGTGGTTCTGATGTAAACTGACATTTGAGGGAGGCAGCATGGCCTGTGGTCCAGAGTGCTGGACCTTGTAATGATTCAGGAGGCCCCGAGTTGAAGTCCTGCACTGACCACTAGCTGGATTTGTTCTTGGTAGTCCAGAGCTCAAATCATTGCATTGCCATGCTTGTAAAATAGCCAACTGGTTCGCCTCCTACCTGTTGGAATTTTTAACTATGTAATGTTATGTTCCATTTTAGGTATTAGACCTGCTTTAAAGTCAAAAATTGATGATGCTTATAAAATCACTTATTTGAAATGTGCTCTTAACACGAATGCAAACTCCAAAAATGAAGCATTTTCGTTCATTAGCAGGTGAGAAAATTAAGGCCGAAATTGGTATCTAAGAGTGCTATTTTGGGAAATTAATTAATCTGACGTGATGGTTCCCTTTGTTGACAGAACTGTTACAATTTTCACAACCAGACACATGATATTGCGCTATAAGTTTGAAGTAAACTAGGTTGAATTATTGCAAAATTTGCTTACATTCTGCTTTCCCAAATAAAGTACGATTGTTTTGATCTTTCTTAATCATTATGGCTCCAAAAAGCTTTCTAGAGACATATTGGATATATGATCCTTACAAGGTTGGTGACAGATAAGGCCCCTGTTAAATGACGTATTATTCAAATTAATTAAGGCTAAAACATTGTTTATGATGCCATACTGAGAGCACATTATGAAACAAGTTCAGACAAAGATTTTTGCATTTTCTTGCCACGTTCCATGCTACAATTGGGTTAGGAACAGAGGTTTTCTTGTAAAAATTCAAGATGGCAACAAAGAAAACAGCGTAGTGGGGAATTTTGCGGCTGTGTTAGAGTGCACTGAAAACAAATTGATGTAAAAATATAAGGATGTATAATACCGCACTGAAACTTAAAATAAATAATGCTAAGGAAAAATGTCTTAGATTCCTGGCAGTAAGGGAGCATTTTGGAATTTTTGGCAACTGCCTGAAGTTCCATAGCATTGCAAAAAAAATCCCACCTCTATATCTCCAGGAACAATTGACAAACAATGCCGGGAATTTAAAGGTAAATTAACAATCTAAGTATAAATCAGTTCCAATTTCTTTTTATTCCTAGTTTTTGAGGGAAAGCTGGAAAAAAATGCAATTCTTGATTTTTTGAGCCTGCAATATAAATCAGGAATCACACCTTAGGTGTGAAAATTGACACCTCTGATATCAATTTTTCTGAAAGCTGAGGTCACACTTGATAGACTTGTGTAATTTTTATTTTGGAAAATTCTTTATTATTTGAGGAATAAATTTTTGAAATGAACAGGTTTTTAGCAGATCTAATACCTTAAATTATTTGTTTCATTATCCCTGAAAGCTCTGTGCAATATAAGGGAAGAGGATAATTAACGTATTAGTTACTTGAAGTATTGCAGAGCTTCGCGAAGCAGAGGCCAAGAGCCAGAAGTAAGAAGAAAGGGAAATAAGCCAATAGGGAAAGGAAAATATCCATTCATTATAAAAACATACCAAAGAAATAAGGAAACAAAACATTGTTTTATTATTAATTTTTTAATCTAGAATTAAGCTCCACTGGTTTTGCTCTTGAAATTTTTTTGTTGTTGTAACTCTGAAACTACAGCTAACTCGTGTTTTGCAAACAGCTCACTATTTCAGACATGCCAATAGTACGATCAGCAGCTAAATCTCTAGTGGGAAAAAAATCAACAAGTTTGACTGCATCGTGCTGCGTGTATTGCAACCTTTGAAAGGATTTTGGGTTTTTCTGTTCTGTCAATCATTTGAGTGAGGGTGGGGTTAATGCAATCACAATGTAATGTGCTCACCCAATTTTACTGAGAATGACTCTAGACTGCTTAAGAATAGGGAAGGAAATTGGTATGAAGAGTGGATTTTTGTCAAAGGAAGGAGGCAGATGTTGCTTTATTCTTGCAACTGACAAGAACAAGAAAGGTCAGAAAAGTCTGCGAAGCAAATTATTGCCCAAAACAGGTCGCTCACAAGCAACGAACCTTGAAACATGAAATTAACAAAACAGATCAAAACCCAGCAATCACAAAGCACAAACCAGGACCTTTTGAATTCGTGCAAGTAAACGTATGTTTCCTGAGAGGTCCGATATGATTGATGGAACAGAAAAGCCACAAATTCCTTCGAATTTTGCAAAACGCACAGCACGATACAACGAATTTCATGTAATTCCTCTGATTATAAACTTGCTACATGTAGGTAGGGCACTTTCCAAAAATCAGAACTGGGTGGCTATACTAGTCATTTTGAAAATAATAAAGGGTTTTTTGAACGTTTTAGGTTAGAAAGGGAACCAAATTCTTGCAATACATGTTATAAAAAACTTTTTCTTTTTAACTATTGAGACTTACACATACTACCAGCGAGAAGATTATTTTTTTAAACCCTAAGAACATTATATTCAATCTATAGAATGATAATTTTTTTTATATCATTGTGGAGACTATTTTAGGGGGGTATTTTAATATACAATATGTATTTAGAATTTATATACACACTGTGCTTATGTACAAATTGGAATACGTGCACAATAATGATGTCATGTGTGATATCATTATATTATATATTATTTTTCTTATCATACCTCTAAATTATACATGTACATTAAAGATAACTGCTTTTCCTGCTCATCTATGTTTTCATAATGTATAAATATTCAAATTTATTTAATTTACTTACTCAATATTTTGTTAAATATGATGAGCTAGCAAAAATGGAACTTTTGAATTTTCAAAAATTTCCAGGCCAAACATTACATTTGTAGAAATCATTTTGCAATCTGTTCTTTAATACACTGTGGTCTTTAATGCCTCATGCATGTTTACTGAACTTTGTGTACTTTAAACTTAACATGTACCTTGAACCCTTTTGGTAAGCAAGTCTCATGAGTTAAGTTTGAGATGGCCAAACTCTGGATACAATGCAAGATGGTTGTAGATCCTTGTGCTGCTATCTGTAGAACTTATAACTGGATACTCCCAAAGATCTAGATTTCTGTAGTACTGGGATTGAATGACCAGTCATCATGTACTGCTTTTTCCTTGAATGAATCTTGTTCATGGTCTTCCCTGTTTGACATTGCAGACTTTGCCCTATGACAGTGAATCTATTATGTCTGATACACTGACACTGTCTTGTTCGGTCGGGTTCAACTGGGTAATTTAGCAAAAGTTTCAAACCAGTATAAACATGCCTAGTATAAGAGTATTGGTAAGCTTGTTATGTTTGTTGAATCACTCAATTTGAGTTTTAGTCTTGTATATTGAGTTACAGCTTTAGGTCAAGGAAATACTCTGTTTCTAAGAGTACCAATCCTGATATTGGTTGTAATTTTTATGCATCATGTATTTTTGTAAGCACTTTGTTGATCAATTTCACCATAATGTTGAGTGTACTGCTGACAAGGAAAGTTTTGCAGTTTGATTAAATGACTGACAAATTGTATAATAAAATATTAGGGCACAGAGTTTACAAAACATGGAACCAGAGTACATGGTAAAGCAGATCAAAAAGTATTTGGCATCAATTGTTCAACAACTTTTGTTAGGATAATTATAAATGCATTTTAACATACATGAATGAAGATGCAAATTTGCATTGAAAACACACCCCCTATTTAAGCAATTGATAATATTCATGTATCCTAGGCTTCATGACTGAAATGTTAGTTTATAGGTTTACAGTCAAGGAAAGAATATTGCTCTACATTACAGATTTCATCAGCTTCAGCTTAGCTTGCTTCAGTATGGAGACATTCACCCATGATGTGGTTTACCCTAACGAAGGTTGGGTATATAGTTGAATTATAATGATAATGTTAATGTCCATTCTATGTTTTACATGTCTAACTAATGAATGATAGTGAATTAAGATTTAAAAAAATGATTGTCTATGAGGTGCTGAGATAAATGACACTGCCAAACAGTGCAATTTCAGTAAAGGGTGAAGAATATAAAATCATTTCTATTCTATTGCTATTCTTTGGTTTGCAGAAATTTTTTTTGTGTTTTTGTGTCTTTATGTCTTTCTTGATTTGCTTGTATTTTGCTACATTATTGTCCGGGTTCTGTGATCAGGTTTTGTTTTGAGAATTTTACCCTAAAATTGGATGATACTGAAGAACCAGATTTTATACATTTATACAAATACATGTAGATACAGCTGTAGGTCATGCAACTTTGTAATCTTTTACTATTACTGAGATCATTGTGTTGTTGTATAAATATATAGTTTTTCTGTACAATTTATTCTTAGATGCAGTGAATTGTGAGCAAATTTGAATAATGTAGTAAGATTTGTCAAGTGTGAATTTTAAAGGTCTCCCCAGTCTTACAGTGATGCTCTTTACATGTACAGCTGTAGTTAATATTACAATAGATGGAGATCAAGAAATACTATCATATAATACAAGTATAATCAGGAAGTACAGTAAAGAGAGAGAGAGAGAGTGAAGAATTTAAAAAAATATATGCAAATTAGCATAAACTTTGTAACACATTGCAGTGAATTTACTTTTAAGAGAATTGTCTGTACAGTTGTATGACGATGTTTTATGTTTGTGCTGCTACAAGTTTCCTGGTTAAGTGTTCACTGTACTAGCCAGTGCTTGCATTTCATTTTGATATTTTCACTTGATATCATTTTTCTTGGCATCTTAAATAGAATGATATTTTTTTGTTGCCCGAGGTTTGCTTTAAAGCCTTTAAATTTCATGATCATTAATATTTGTTAATTCTTTTTGCTGCTTTACTTCCTCTCATTATTAGGATATACATTCATGAGTGATACGTTAATTTTGTAGTTTATGTTTGAAAACTTTGTTTTGTCATTCAAATTAAATGTGCCAGCCACTGAAAAAAAGAACTCCTTTTTATAAGAGAGAGCTAATAAGCCTCTCATTGGCACATTTACATGTGTATATCAATACATGTAGGTGACACAGGACTAGTTTAGGGAGTTTGACTAATAGAGATCAATGAATTTTATGTAGGCAGTTCCTCAGCTCTGGCTTGTTAGTTACATTTTGAGTTGTATCGATCTTCATGCATTGCCTTGATAATATTATTACTATACAATGAAGGCGATGTTCATACCTGATCATCATTGGGTCGAAGGTGTAAGATAGTGAATACTTCTTTTTAGAAAATATTTTTTTCTGTTCAGGAAATGCAAAAAAAACAAACAACAAACAAAGTATAGTGGCATACATGTATTTATTTGATTAAAGAGTCAGTGTTATGCACATGCGTGAGCGTCATCTGTTTTTTCTTCAAAAGACAATAGAACTGTCATGTTGACTTGACAAGATTTCGTTCCGGACCACACCACGACGAAGATTTGTTGTTTACATTCTCAAGTATATTTTAGTCTTTCAAAGAAGTCTTGTGTCTTATTTAAAAATTTTGCTCGTGGCACAAAGACATCTTGCGATTTTGTTGCTAGCTCGGCCACCTTGCTCCCTAAAAAGCTTGTTCCACTCGGTTTACAGCTTTTTGGCTGTCAGACTCGTGTAAGAGGTCAATTTGTGGCAAGTCCAAGTCCAGCAATACTTGCTTGCGTTCTAGCTTCAAAAGTTTAAATAAAAATGCATCCGCAACGTGAAGAAGCATGGTAAAGCTCAGTCAAACATTATATCATTGCACTCGTTTCCCTAAACACCGAGTGCCTGTTCTTTGATTTGTCGGCCGTAAGGAGATTTAATTTTAAGTTTACTAACATGTCGTTGCCACACATCGTGTTTCATGAAGCTTCCACAAGATCTCCTCAGTCACATTCATGTCTCACTGGTTTGTTTCTTAGTAGTATCGAACTTGGCCAAGGGCAATGCAAATGGATTTTTCAAGGTTCTCTTGCACTCCTCGCATCTTTTGAATTTGCGACATCCTGTCAGAAAATCAAAGTTTGGTACATGCGCAGTAACAGGATACTGTTCCTTCCGTTGCAAAATCAAATTACTGTTTGCTATTAAAAAAAACTGTGAAAATTTAATATACACCCAGCCTCGAATAAGCGCCACTCTCAGGGTCCAAAAATTTAATTTTTTTAGCACCTAGGGCACTTAATTGAATAAAATACCATACTAGTCATTACATACAAAAACTGTGTGCACACAGTTTTAGCCAGTATTAAGTGGTTTGATAGCTGATGTTTTCATCCTCCTTTATCTATAGACACTTGCTATCCTGGATACTATCCTCGCTTTGTCAATGCACCAACAGTCATCACATTGGTTGGGCTGCCAGCAAGAGGCAAGACATATATGGCAAAAAAACTGGGCCGTTACCTCAACTGGATAGGCATCAAAACAAAAGGTAAGTTAAACTCCACAAACGCCTTATTCACTGACACATTTCAGAACAGTAGCCCTGTAGGGGTGAATGGGTGTGTACATGTAAATTAGGTACCTTAAGATCTGACAACTATGATGGCGGCAAGAATGTCAAAAAAGCAATAGGTTTGATTAGCAAAACAGCAACTCTGCACGTGCATTACACTTTTTTGTACATTTCTTTGCCCTCTCTGCACGACTACAACATGAAAATTAATGCCTAAATGGAGGATGTAAACAAGCCAGAACAAAATTTTTTTTTTCTTCCTGAACTTGGCTATAGTTCTTGGGAATTCAACTTCTGAGTTCACCTTTGTTTGACAAAGTGTTTAAGATTGAATAATCACGATAAAGATTTAAAAAACCCAAAATCACTTTTAAATGGATGTTTTCAGACTGCCGTTGCTGTTCACAAATCTAAGGTCCCTATTGTTTGGAAATAGCTCTACCTAACCTGATTCCTTTTCCTTTGTTTTGTAGTTTTTAATGCTGGAGAGTACCGCAGAAAATTCGTTGGGCCTGATAAACTGCATGATTTTTTCAGAGTGGAAAACACTGAAGCCTATAAAATAAGAGAGTAAGTAACCTGTCCAACTGAAATGCAGTTAAATGTGTTTCTCTCATGGGGCTCTTTTGTGGTCAGTAAATATTAACTAGTTATGTCAACTACATCTAATTTATTGTAAAAAAAAAGTTGTTCAAAGTGATTATTATTGTTCAGAATTGATATTTTAAATGTGGTGAAATGAAATGTATTACAGTTAACAACTAGTAGCTCAGGTGTCAGTCAGCGGTCAGCGCGGTCAGCCTTGCTTGCATCATCTCCATGTACTTAGTACAGCGTTTCCTGGCAGCCACTCTCTTTGTTTAGCCTTTGGATCATTCTTTTACCCCACTCCCTCTCCCGATTTATTTTTTCTACTGATAAATCAGTGTGACAGGTGCCTTGTTCTGTTGGCGTGGGAGCTCATGGCTGGAGGGCGTGGGTTTACCAGCCACGGGGGCATACATGTAACTCTGTCTAAGGGCTGGCTTTGCCAAAAGTGGAAGCCCCTAGGCGTCCCGGGCACCTCCCTCAACTAAGGGACACAGTTGTTAATATTTAGCAGGCATTGTAATCGTAATACTTGTATTTTCATTGTTGTTTTTTTTGGTATTTATACAGGAAGTGTGCCTTGGCCTGCTTGGAAGATGTCAGTAAGTTCTTAACTCGAGGAGGACAAGTTGCTGTAAGTTGAAGATTGTGGTAAAATCATATTGGGAGTTTTTGGAAATAGACTTCAGGCATTTTTTGGCTCCTGAAAATTACCACTTTTCAGAGCTTTGTGAACCCTTAGGACATCTACATGTACATATGTAAGAAGATACTAACAGGGCTGTTGCTAAGATTTCAGTTAAGTTGCTGATACAGGGGCGGATCTGGGATTTTTTTTAGGAGGGGGTGCACTCGTCTCTTGCTCTACTTCAACACCAATAAACCATATAGTTTTTTTTTGCAGAATACCAGTTGTATTAGATAACTGCAGGTCATCTCGGGGGCGGGGGGGGGGGGGGTGCGCACCCCTGCACCCTCCCCCTAGATCCGCCCCTGTGATATAATATGGGATTTAGAGTTAAGGCAGGGAGTCACTTTAGCGGCTAAGACTTGTCGGAATTTGGTTCTATTTTCCCCTTGTTTGCTATGAAAGAAGCTCATGATCAGAGTAGCCAGGGACATTGTACATTGTACTTTTTTCAAGGCTTTAATATAATATAATTAATTTAATGTTGCTGTGGAAGATTTTAAGAGCTTCAGGGAAAAACAGTAGTGTCACGTCAGTGCCATCCCAAAGCTGTGTCAGTATAAAAAGTAAAATATGAAGAAAATGCCGTGGTTTTTATGGCACTTTTGTTCATAATATTTTCTCTTTGTAATGAACAATATTTTCCTTGAATTAATTTTCAAGTCACATGTAGCTCAATAAAGTTTTTTCTGTTAACATTGAACCAAGGATAAAATAGTAATCATTTTCTTCAACAACCCAACATATCATACTTGTAGTTTTACTTCTTTATGATCTGATTTTTATGTGTACGTGAATTGTGTTATTATTGTTATTATTTTTTTGTACAGATATTTGATGCCACAAACATAACAATGGAAAGAAGGGGGCTCATCTTGGAATTCTGTACAAACCGAGGATTCAAGGTACAATGTACCAGTACTATTAGCAGCATTACAAAATATTAGTTAATACTGAGAAACTAAGAAACACATCGGGGGCAAAATCATTGCATAATAATATTATGAATTTATTAGCAACATGAATGAATTAAGTTCATGTGAAGTACAGGTTCTGAATCAATTTAAAGTGGGGGTGGGTCTGGAATGATACAATGCATAAATTTTTGGTAATGTATTTGACTGTCATTTGCATTTTTGCCCTATTGAATTAAGTTCACCTGGAAGAAAGATTGGCATCTGAATCAATTCAGCCAGCCTAAAATAATTTTGTTTGACCTCAATTCAAATAATTTTGATTTGGCCTATTTTGAAGTGCGGCTTTAGAACTGGGTCTCATTCAGATGATGACTATTTTATGCTTCTGGCATAAAAATAGACTGTGAGATCGAGCAGTCTCCTATTTTTCTTTTGAGTCACAATAGATCAACAGGGTGCTTGAGGTGTGAGCGGCAAAGCTGTAAGGAATATGAGAGTGAAAGCCATGTGAAAGCCTAAGCTAAGAAAAAATAAGAGTTGTCCTTTTTCGTGTCTGCATAATTTTACTTTTTCTTTTGCCATACATGGCTCTGAGGAAAGGAGAACTACCATTCGTGGTTACATTCGCCTTTAATAGTGAACCAAATGATTCCTAATCTCAGTTTGTTTTTTCTTGGCAACTAGATAGGAAAACGTTGTCCTCAGGGAGCCTTAGATTGTTTAAATATTGTTACTGTACAAGTACATATGAATTTGGCGCTGTCGTGTGAGAAGCCACGACCAAAAATGACAACTTTTAAATCTTTTACTGTACTTTTTTAAATACTAGTAAGTACTGCTAGTACTTATATTCTGTTTCTCAAAGTATTTTGTGCAATTAATATTTTAATATACCTTTTGTGAAGTTTGTGAAGGTTAATTATTGTCGGCTATGTTGTTATCATGAAGACATTTTGCAAATTCTCTGAAAACTGGAATTCTTCCTTTAGGTGTTTTTTATGGAATCCATGTGCACTGATCCAGATATTGTGGCTGCCAACATCAAGGTACACTGTAACATCTGTTCATTTGTACTTAAACAACCTGAGATCAGGCTCAATTTAAGCAGCTCCTGCACTCTGAGCAGTCCTGCAAATATAATTTTTTGGGTCAATCAAATCAAATCAGAAGAATTGTGGACACATTATGTGGCTTTTTTATTACTTTAATTGCAGCAAATTTTCAGCTAATAAAATAAAACTCTTAAGTACTTTGACATATTAAATATAAAAAAAAAAAAAAAAAAAAAAGTTAAGTGTTTTGATTTGAATGATAGTCGTCATGACCGACTGCTGGTCGGATTTCAACAGACATACATGTAGACTATAATTTTAGCAGGACATTGGCCGATGATTGATGGCTATTTGCAGCTCTGCCTCGTTAACACTCTCTTTTGAGGTCTTGCCTGCTGAAATTTCATTTAAAATCAAGCCAGACGAACTTAGAGCGTGGTCTCGGTTTAGATCTGTATAACTACATGTATGGCTTTAGTGGTTGCAAGAATAATTATTGCAACTCAGTGTTGAAGGAAGTCAAGATAAAAAATGAAAGAAAGGTTGATTGAAATATTGTTTTGTTGTGAGTTCAGTTATGAAAGAAGTACAAGAAGATGTTTTTAAAACGTTTAATTAAATTAGCTTGACTGGTACTAACCAGGGTACAGACCTCTAAAAAAAAGGACTTTGATCAAGCATCCCTCAAATTTTGCCTGTTTGTGGCACTTGCATGATTTTTAGTTACAATAGACTTGCCTGAGAGCATGTGATTATGAAAAGCTACTTGCATGGATGAATAGTCTGCTTTTCCCATACTACTAGAAGGAATATTTTCGAACCGTGGGTGTAAATTATACAAAACAACCCATACATTACTGTACTTACCTTGTGTCACAGAGAAGCTTGCAACTAAACTTGTTCAAACTTGAATGTATATGAATGTCCACACTTAAATATGAATATTTTTAATGTTGTGTTTTTTTTGTCTGTTGATCTAATTGATGTAACACACCATCATTAATCATTCATATTAATTTCCTTTCTCTCTTTCATTCTACTTTTGCTGCTTCCATGTTACCTTTCTCACTATTTGTTCATTGACAGTTGCACGTTACTCAAGTCAATAAGAGTTTGCTAATTATTTTTGTCTTTAAAGTTGTCAATATTGACTTGCTTGATAAACTGATTTGAAATCTCAGGTAATGGGCCATGAATTTTTTACCAAGGAGGAGCTTAAGTCATGGCAATCTTGGATGGACTCGCCAGCAACCCCTCCTCTGTCCCCATCAGGAGTAAAGAAGTTCACCCCTGATTATGAGAACTTGGACAGAGACAAAGCCATTGAAGACTTCAGGGAACGCATAAAGCACTATGAAGATTCTTATGAAGAACTGTCCATTGAGAAGGAAGGGTTAGTTGGGTTTACAGTCATCTCGCCATCAAACCACTTCGCCACCAAGAAGTCTCTTCGCCACCAATGAATAGTTTGTTTACATAGTATTACTTATCTGGGATTTTTTACTTTTTCGTCAAGCCTATGCGAATTTGAAAAGTCGAGCCAAATACAAATCTGTCGATCCTTTATTGATGACCCTTGTGTCGAACTTTACTCCAAATGCTGAAAATAGGTTCAGTTAATGTAAAGTTTGACATTTACCTTCCACACAATCACTAACTCGCAGAAAGGTACACAACCACCTGTTATTTCTTTGAAATATGATTACGGAATCGCTTGGAAAAAATGTTTTTCAAGAACGTTCTTCATTTGTTGTGTATAGTTAGGACTTCTTAAGACAAGAAAGCTAAGTCCTTTTCTTGGTGGCGATTTCGTTGGTGGCGAGGTGACCGGATACAGAACTGTTAATTCTAAGCTAGCCTCTGAGCAAGTTATGAATTTCGAGCGGTGAGCGATGTGACCCGGGAGGAAACACGCTAGCAAACGGCAAAGCTCAAGTCTTCTTTCACTTGGTGTTTGTGCGTGACTTCTCATGATATCCCCTGAATGCTCTTAATCAATACTAACCCCCGGTTAGTAACGTCTGCAAAGCAGCGCTGATATCTCCTTGTTCTGGGCCCCTCAAGGGACTCAACAAATTACCGCAAATGCGTTTCGAATTTCCCTTCAACCTTATTGGCAAATCGACAATGGCATTTTAAACAGTCCAATCATGGAGTGTACACAGATGTGGGCCCAGAACAAGTATTTTTTCGGTACTGTTGAGGAGACGACCTTAGCCAGAAGTTTAGTTCCGTCTGTGGCGCAGGCTAGCTCGCAAGTTAATTCAAAGTGGCCAACTCAAACTCTTTGGTGCAAGAGCTATTCTTCAGTACTAGGCCATCAAAAGCAGTTACTGTGCTTCTTGTCCGAAAGACGTCAGTTTTGCTGTACAGCTTATAATGGACAAACTGTGAAAAGTGCACAGCTCTCTTTGAAGGCAACTTATTAAGCAGAAACCGCAGCAAGTCAGTATTTTTTCCTTGATTGATCGCTTCGCGACTCCTCATCAATCTTCCACTATTCACCTCCCCTTCGAGGGACAGTTCTATATTAACGACTAAAGTTAAAACTGTTTACTTTGTATTATTCTGAAGATGCTGTTTCTCATTCTGTTTGTAAACAATAAATAAATAAAGTATCAAATTTAACACTAGGACTCTCTAATACTCACGTACAAGCCAATTAATTTTGTTCAGCTATGCCGTGTTTTGTGTTGATTCCTGTGTTTTTGTTTTGTTACTTAACAGCAATCTTTCCTTTATCAAGATTACCAATGCTGGGGAACAATTTCTTGTGAACAACATTGACGGTATGGCTATACTACTTGACTTAAGAACACTGTATGTTTTTACCTCTTGGAATGGGCATATAATTATTCAGTCTTAAACTCCCGAAAGCTTTATGGTCCATTTTGTGCTGAAAAACGTTGTCTTGTTTTATGAGTCAGTACCGTAACAACTCGCGTTTAAGCCGCACTTTTTCCCTTAAGAATTTTACGCTAAAAATCGAGGGTATGAATTATCTGTGAGACAGTAAAACCGTGACCTTGAGAGGCGATTACGGAACATTGTTTTAAACCCTCTTATGGTAAATTTTCAACGATTTTTTTCAACTCGTGAATTAAGGAGTGCCTGGAAACACGGGGTAAGTGGCTTGCTGTAGGATAAACTCATTTAGCATTATACTAAAGCAGTCGATAGTGTTTTTCGTGAGCTCTGATTGGCTACTCTACCTCCGGATATCCAGTATTAGTAAACTAATCCAACTAGTGGTATATTCAGTATCATTGCTGCGTTCTGATTGGTTGAGCTACTACTAGGCTATATGTTATAGCCCACTAGTAGCGAAAAGCGTTGGCTTTGAAAACCAAAACAATGGCGGATTAATCGCGTTTTGGTAGCTAAAGTTGTTTTGTCTCGATATTTTTGACCAACCAGTTGGATTTCACTAATAGCAACAGTACTCAGTAGCTCAGAATATCTAAAATACTTTTTTCCCCAACTATTGAAAAGTCCCTGATTAATGTTCAGGTATTGTTTTGTATTGAGAATTGAAATCTACATTTGAGTTGACTAACTTTCATTCTCGTCTTTACTGCAGGTTATCTGCAGAGTAGAGCAGTGTACTTTTTGATGAACTCGCACAACAAGAAAAGATCAATATATCTTGCACGGGTATGTTGTGTGTGTGTTAAAATGATTACAATCGCTCTGGACTGTGTGGCGTTTGCAGTCATAAACTGAATCACTTTTTAACCCATTTAATTTAAGCATGGAGAGAGTGACTATAATGTGCAGAAAAGACTTGGTGGGAATTCAGATCTGACAGTTAGGGGAGAAGAGGTATGTATTTTTGCCCAGAGAGTAGATCGCTTACTTTCGTTTAACGACAATGATTACAGCGGCAACGAGAAGCCAAAACAACAGTGAGATTTCTTTGATAGGTTAGTCGTTGACAAAGAAAACTTTCTCCGGGACATTTTAATGGTTATGGATAAATCTGATCAAGTTTTTCCATGTCACTGCACGACCACGACCGCGACCACGATCACGACAAATACAAGAGAGCCACGACAGCGACGGCAACGAGAACACGTGCATCGCGCTTCTTTGTACATTTCTTTGCCGTCGTTGGACGACCACGACACGCAGCTTCGTAATTTCACGTTTCATGGAAGACGTTGGTCTCCTTCGCAGCCGCTCGGGCCGGAGTCATGGAGACTAGGAAAAACGTGAACTTAATCTTTTCCTGAACTTAGATACAGTGCTTTAGAATTCAACTCCAGAAAAAAAATTTAAAAACTGAACGAGATGGATATGAGTGACTAAGCTTGAAATTTCGCGGATTCGCTTTTTGAGTGACGTTTTCATCCACGTCGCTGTCGGGGTTACTTAAACTTCCTAGTAGAACGGAGAACGGAAAACTGGAAAATAATGCCGCTAACAAAACCTGACTAAAACTATAACCCTATCAGCAACGGGTGACATGTAATTACTTAGCACCACGTTATTCTCTGGGTACTATTTAGCTTTACCATCGAGCTAGAGGAGCTGACTCATGGGAGCCAGACCCATTTAACTGGGTTCGTTTGACAAACGCGCCAACAAGTCTCCACTACCGCTCAGTAGTAGGGCATCTGTCCCCTCATACTTTCGACCCGCCCATTGGGTGAAATTAGGTGTCTCTTTTCTGAGTCACCTGAGTCACTACTGAAAAAAAAGAAACATTCTCAGTAATTTGGATAATGTTTTATGTTATTATCATCGAAGCACGGTGACGAATTGGTTGCAATTGCTGACTGTATTCTCTGTCTTTCTGTAGTTTTCGTTTGCTTTGGCAAGATTTATTGAGGAGGAAAAAATTAAGGATTTAAAGGTAAGAAAACGAAATCCCAATAACGTCTGTTTACCTTTTTTTCGTGCTTACGTCTTTAAGGGGTACCTAAAATGGTTCGATAAAATGGTTCAATAAACGTTTGTAATGGCGTGAGATTCTGTGAAAACCAGATCTCTTAGATATTGGCCACTTTCACACTGCCCATAATTTACCTTGACCCCCCCACCGCTAACCCCCCCCCCCCCAACCCCACCGACCAAACCAATACATTTTGCGTACTCATTGTTTACTCTCTCTCTACTGGGTGTTGAAAACATTGCTTATGCCAAATTTTTTTGGGGAAGAAATCATCAATTATTGAATGCCGGTGAGTATGATATAAACAATTATGCAGATCGAGGAGGATGTTATCCAACCAACGCTGAAGGCCGAGGTGGATATCATCCCTCAATATCTGTATAATTCTTCACATCATTCGAAAGCCGAATTCAATAATTGTTTTATTATTCATTCAAGAGTTATCAACAAGCTTACAGACTGTACCTCCTCGCAGACTTTTTTCAACACATTGGTTTATTTCTCGGCGCGATATCAGGATATTAACAGATGTTTTTTCTTGCATATACTTCTGAGGAAGTTGATAACATTCATTGATCAAAATACTTTGCGTATTTTTGCATTTCTTCCGTTCAGTTATGAAGAAATGGCTGGGGGAATGAAGCCAATTAGAAACGGCAAAATATTTTGAGTGAATAATTAAGTGTATTCTGGGCCATCTGAAAGTGGCTGATAATACGGAAAACAGAAGTAGTTCATTTGACAGTTTGACACTGAGATATCTAATAAACAGATATGAAAATTCTTACTTTGTATTTATATGGCGGAAATTCAATTGCCATTTATTTCAAACCGTGTCTCTATGCCGGCTTGAAAATTTAGAACTGCTACAAAGAGCTACTCCATATTCTGTTCAACGGAACTGTAACTTCACTGATATTCTGAGCTGCTTTTTTCTTCTATATTGCCGCAAACTGTTGGCACTGATGTTGGGGACAGAGTTCGTTACTTGATTACCAAGGTAATCGTGTATTTGGCAGCCTAAGGGTGATTTTATTGGTCGATTTTATTGAGTACTAATTTCTATTTCTAAGCTCTATCTTTTGGCGTACTTAAGAAAGACTCTTGTTGAATCGAGTAAGATAATTTTGGGCATGCGCTGAGTGATGTTGGGATACAGTTTCGAACTCAGGCCTAATAACTGGGCGCTTGGTACAACAGGCTCAGTAGTGACCAGCGGTTTATCAATAATCGAATGCTCGCACTGAAAAGACAAGTCTGTCCAGAAGTTCGGGATGCCGTGTCTTCAGAGGCTTCATGAGATTTAGCCGTAGCCTCGTTTTCTCTTCCTCGATCGAAAGAAGACAAATGGCGGCTCGTTGGGTAACCTGTTAGTAGTCGTGCCTGTTTTTGAACCCCTGCCTGATATGTACAGCTGTATGACTCTGCAATCAGGCGCCTTACCAAGTGTTATATCTATGTAAAGAGGTCAAGATGTATGTGTTTTTTAGGTTTGGACAAGTCAGTTAAAGCGAGCAGTAGATACTGCACAGTTCCTTGAGGGGGTGACAGTTGAGAGATGGAAAGCGCTCAATGAAATGGATCATGTAAGTTACAATTGATATAGATTAACCTCTTCACCCCTAAACCAAGTTATTGCGAAGAGATTATTTATCGCTGTAACCGTCACGATGATATTTAGGTCAATTTTGTGCTGTAGTCATTACTTACAAAGTGCTTCTGTAAAGTTATGAAGAAATTATCATAATAAATTTCACCAGGGAGTACTTATGTCACTTATTTTTGGTGGTTTTTGCAGGCGTAGCATTAAAACGTTTTAAACATACTTCTTGTCATAATTATGATTGCGCCGAACAACATGAGTGCCCATTTTTGAGCTTCGTTTCAAAAGCATGTCGACTTGAAAGGCGCCCATATAATAGATCAGCGTATAATTTCAGTTTTATAGTTATATCAACACTAACCAAGCAAACAAGTTAAAAAGTGATCTGATTGGCCGATCATGATAAGGACTTTTAGCTCTGAAGCCTATTGATTACTTACACATTTTGGGAGAGGTGTTGCGGCATTTTTCGTTGAGACATTTTGTATAAATGGAAGCTACTCAGTTTGTAATCAGGGCTGTAGCATTTTATAGCTACAATGTATTTTCTATCTTCACAGTCTGCAACACTATAGTTGCTTCAAGTCTCCAGTCTAGTACATGTACTTGGAGTTCCGCGACGAGAAAATAAAGAGCCTATCGCCGGATACATTTTTGTCAAGTCTTATTTCGTTATATTCTTTTGTGTTCCATCAGGGCATCTACGATGGAATGACACTGGACGAAATAAAGCAAATGGATCCCGAGGAGCACAAGGTTTTAGAGGAACACCCCTTTAACTATAGATATCCCAGAGGAGAGGTAATATAGTCTCAGAAGAACGCAGTTTCTTTAAAAATCTCTTCGAAAGACCCTGTACACTGTAATCTAGTTACTACAATTGTCCCCTCCTTATATCATTCAGCAAAAAGTCGTGCTCATTTTAAGCAGCGTATTTTAAACTGACTTCGATTGGCCCCCGGGATTGTCTGGCTTTTTCAGTCTATTTGGGCGTTTGTGACGCGATGAGCTGTGCCCAGATGTGATTGTATTAGTTAATTTTCTTGATTCCTCAATATTTAGTGCATTGTTATTCTTTCTTTTTTAATATCATTAATTATCAAATAAGATTTAATGCATTGAACTATATATAGCATCATGTTTACTCTTTCTTTTCAGTCTTACAGCGATGTTTGTGCTCGTCTAGAACCAATCATTATGGTGAGTAACTTAGTTTAGTAACACTTTACATGGATTTGTTATATAGAGTCATTCTAAGAGCACTACTTTTCTAGGAGAATGTTCGTTCATGAACATCTTGCAAAATAATGATTGGCATTTTTTTGAGCTCTGTGAAGCTTACAATCTTGTGTAAGGCAAAGCACGTAAGTATTTTTGATGACCATTCTACTAACTGGACTTAAGAAAAACAATAAAAAAAAGTAGGCTAAAAGTTGTGTTGATTCCCAGCTCATTAAGCGAAATTCGTTTTGTTTCAAGGAATTGGAAAGACAATCTAACGTGTTGGTCATTTGTCACGAGGTAAGTGTGTACCTTGAATGACTGTTGTTGTAAATAACTTGTAAAAGTTTTATTAAATTGACCCCTGGCCAGACCAACACTAGGGTCTTTAACAACTTGGGAGAACATGCTACCTTTGTAATGTCATCTGCAAATGGTTCAACTTTCTAGTCTTATCGGATAAGGACAATTGTAGGTCGCGTCTCACAAGCCCCGTCTCATTTAATATCTGCGGGACGTTAATGAACCCACTCACTGTTCGTAAAGACTATCGCCACCAGAATGTGGTCGGTCTGGCTGCCAGAGGTCAGGCCTTTTTGCCTGGTACTGGAAACCTTACTCACACTTACTGACAGTACGGATTACTTTGATTTTTTATTATTAATGTTGTTGTTCAAAAATAGCGCAATGATTTTAATTTTTGCGGGCATTACCTCTTTTTGCTAAACCACTCCTACTAGTAAAATGAATAAAATAAATAAGTTATAAGTGCCTGGAAAACAGACATGTTATTTTTGAAAATGACGAACTGCTGTGTATTTTTGTTTTACCTCACTGCCTTATTTAACACTTGCACCTGGTTTTAAAACTCATTTCTTCCAAATTGTATTTTCCTCTGATTTACGCACTCTTTTAATTGTAATTTGATGAGAGCAAATAAACTACTGTCTTCCTGCAGGCCATCTTACAATGCCTTATGGCTTATTTCCTGGATCACAGTTCAGGTGAGTCGAGAGAACTGAAACTGCTGTGTGACAATAGTCTGTATTTCAGTGTTTTGCTTTATCTTTTCACCCTTAGAAAGACTTGTGAGCGACATGCCACAGTCACCCAAACATAGTCCTATCACATCTCTGCACAGGTGCACAGGCTAGGGTTACTTTTCGTTTCTTTTTTTTTTTCAGTTGCTTTATTGTTTTGTCAAAACCCTATTCTTATTATATGTAATATTTCAGTACTATAAGTCTGATCGGCTGGGTCCACAAACACCGTCTGAAAAGAATCTTGCTTGTGTATTTCCCGAGAATATCCATACCCATTGTTCTTCAAAGTATTAAAAACAGCAATAGAGTTCATGTTCTTGGGCATAAATGTGTTTTGGTCCCTTTTATTTTCAGAGCTCATTTTATCCCTCGCCCGCGAATATTAACTCTATTTTTTTACTGTAAACTTTACGCAGAAGGACCCAACGATGTGATTTGTAAATTTAGATGTTTAGGATGCTGGATACAGGTCTAATTTTGACTAAAAAGGTGTTTGCGGCTGGTGAAGTCCCTGTGTGTGAGAAACATGTATTACTATCTAAAACTTAAGACAGCATGATTCTAAGTAAATTTTCAAACAAAAGAAGACGGTCTTGATCATGCAGGTTGCGCAGTGGAATTCTACCACTCAATTTCATAGCAATTGTCAATATCTTATTTTTTGTATCATTTTCCAAAATTCCGAACCTTCTATAACGTTTTGAATATTTTTGTGAGTGTCGAACTGATTCCGTGCGTTGTTTTTCGTTTGTTAGCCGGAAGAAAGTGAAAGGAAATAGAATTTAATGACTCTTTTATTGCCGTTTTTCTCCCAATTTCAGGAGAGCTTCCTAATCTACGTATTCCATTTCACACGGTGTTCAAACTTACACCTATTGCTTATGGTAAGTATGTTGCCCATGGTGGTTTTATCTGCCCGGCATGGCGCAAAGAGCGAAACGCGCGCAAGGGAAGTACAACCGCGCTTCCTCAAAATCGTTTGGGTTTGTTCTCTTAAGAGTGGTTTCTAC
Organism: Porites lutea; assembly: GCF_958299795.1. Taxonomy (NCBI): domain Eukaryota; kingdom Metazoa; phylum Cnidaria; class Anthozoa; order Scleractinia; family Poritidae; genus Porites; species Porites lutea. The sequence continues at coordinate 54,594,094 of NC_133202.1, forward strand.
TTTTAGGGTGGAAGAATTTCGATATGACCCAGCTGGTTGATAACTTACAATATCATGGGTGACCAACTCCTCCTTACTTTTGGCGCGAAATTTCACCGTTATAATTTATATTTTACTTGTGTAATTACAAAATTGCTATGGCAACGTTCCGTATGTCTCAGTGCCAAGATGGCGTCAAGCTTTTAAAATGTCATGACTCAAGATGTCAGGGCATTAAAGACACTTTAGAAAAACACACGAAAGAGCACATCAAGAACGATTCTAACAGGTATTTTGTCCAGAAATTCAGAGAATCAAGAACTTAACCCGAAATTTATGCTTTAAACTTTCCAGTGCGTGGAGTTCTCGATAGAAAAAGCAACCAAATCCACGATTGCGAGCGTATTTTTTCACCCATGACATTAATAAAAGGCTCAGGAAAATATTAAAATTTAGGCAAAACGCAAGCGAATTTAGCCCCTAATTTCACGAGTATATCATTTGGTTACACATACAAATATTATGACAAATCCGAGGGGAAATCTATTTTTTCGCTTGTAAGTTACCTGGCGAGGAGTTTGCATTATTATCCGAGTCCGAGTGAACTGGGTTCTACTGTAGTCTTTCTCAGTTCTATTTGGTGAGACGATGCTATGCATTCATTCTACCTTTTTGTTCATATTTTCAGGCTGTAGAGTGGAAAGGTACCCGCTGTTTGTGAAAAAGAACTCACCAGGTTCAATTTCAGAACATTAAGTGAGTAGACTCTAGAAGTCATTGTCGCTTTTTACGTTTTCAAGAAAGAGCTGGCGTGCGAAATTGTTTTGTTTTGCAACAGGACGTGCACTAGAGGTTTCTGGGGAAAGGCGTGGGTTGAAAAAAGGTATGGAGAGGATGGAATTGCGTACTTACTAAAGGGTGGGGCTAAACAGACGGGGCACGGTATACAGCTGTTTAGAGAAAGGTTGTCGGAAAAAGGGCACGCGACAATCCCGAAAGGTATTGTGGGTGGTTTTGTCTGCACTGTTCTCCAAAGAAATTTGAAAGAATGGCACGCGAGGCCTCGGACATATGTTCGCATGTGCAAGTGGAAAGGAACAAGAGTAGGTTCGACAGCTACAGTCGTTAGAAACAGGGTATTGATCATATCCCTTAATACCTTTTGGGGTTGTCGTGTGCACATTTTTCCGACAACCGTTCTCGAAATAGCTGTATATTAATGATGGAGTTTGAGCAGTGGCAAAGTTTGTTGTGCTTCACCTTGTTACTAATAATTGTTGTCTCATTCTTAGGGTTCTTATGACTCGAGGGCGAAAATAAAGAAAATATGACTATGTCACTGTGGGAAGCACTAAACTCATGAAGAGGACAAACACATCCAAGTTAAAGATGTTACACCTCTTGTAAATTATATTTAGTCGAGTTCACGCTAGCACCAACGAACGCAAGTAATTAAGGTTAGGGCTTTACAATTGTTCGCTGATTTAGAATTATACATTGGTAGACGAAAAAACCCGCGACTAAAAACCTGCCTTTTTTCTAAGTTAGCCTAAACGGGTTCGTATATAAATGGTAATGAGCACAAATTTAGGCTATTTAGGTTCTTAAATATGTTCTTATTTTCTGAAGAAAAAAATACATTGAAGGTAAGAGTATTCATTGGTATATTCAGCTTATTCCTTATATAAAATCTGCATACCATTACATTGCAGTTGGAGTGATAAGGCACATATAGACTATATCTCCAAAGAGGTTTCTGAATGTTGACTTATCTTATTTGCCCAAGGTTACATAATTTTTTATTACGTGTTTAGAAAATAAGAACCTGTTTCAAATGTTAAACAAGTTCTTGTATAGAGGCGGGGACGTACCTGGCAAATTTAACCTAACAGGTTCTTATTCGCGGGATTTTACTGTAGACTTAATGTCAGGCCCCGAGAAAAACAGCTTGTTTTGTTTTCCCGAGGGTTCTGAACCGACTGTCCCGAAAATAATTTCCTAGACTTTCACTTCCACATCGAGAAAGAATAAAGAAAGAATCAAGACAATCTCGGTCCTTATAATAAAAGCTTTATAAGAACACAAGTATACCGTAAACTGTCGTTTATAATCCTCCCAATTATAGGCCCATCTACCTGTAAACAAAGAAGGACATCCGATTAAGGGCCCCCTCAAGTTGACCTGAAATAAATTCGATTTATGATGACGTTTTGAAGCTTAATTACAAACCAGTATGCAAAACGTATTTTGACTAGCATTGCTTTGGCTTATCTCGAATCGCTTTGTTTATTCCTGTTATAAACCCCTCTGTTTTTTAGCCTAAGGCTCCATGTTTATGCTGTTATGTTCATTCACAGATCACGAGAATAAAAAGTGGCGGTGTTTTTCCCGCCTTCTTTCACGCCTTGATCACATGCTGTGGTATCCCGAGCGCAGGGTGCAAAGAAAATCGGTTTTACATTTTGCCATTCGAGCAAGCTGTTTGTAGCATGTACTAAGCCCAAAAGCTATGTTAACTAACCTGTAAAAAAATTGACGAAGAGGATTGATTACAGTTCCTCTGCAATTTGAATCCCCTAAAAGAATTTCACTTGCCTATCGGGCAAGTTAAGAACAAAATTCACTAGCCTGGTAGTAAAGTCCACTAGCCCCGGGCTATCGGACACTACTTTCTTTGCACTCTGCGAGCGGGGTACAACGACTTGGATTTAGTCAAATCCACGTGATCAAGAATCAACCAAAAGTAATCCCTATTTAGTTGATTGAAAGTCTATGAATAAAGTGTATAACAATACTTACTTACCTCGGGACCTGACATAAGTTACATTAAGTGTATAATATACCTGTAAGTTATATTTAGTCGAGCTCAAGCTAATGTGAAAGCCTTTAACATTGTCCACCCATTTGGAATTGTCCATTATGGAACGTTATTTAGCTTTGGAGATTAATTCTCTTAGGTTATGGTCATACTTTACCGAATAGTATTTAGTGTCGACGCGAAAGGCTTTCCGCTAAAGTATGAACTTCTTTCCAGGGGCACCCAACGACCGAATGTTTCCAAATACACCAGAAGTGTCTCAGATGGTTTTCTCTATACTTTAGAAGCCTGTTTGGTTAATTTGGAGTTGTCTTTAAAAAACTATTTATCTGTTCGGATGTCTTAGGGGAACTTTGGTCGTCACGAAAGTTTTAGTTGGTTTTTTCGTCTCATTCGAAAGTGTTAGCTACCCTTATGAGTCCGGTCGAAAGTTCGAGGACATGAAGTACGTTTTTTCTTTATACCGAAAGTTTTAGGAGACCTTTTTAGAAATAATGTGTTAAAATTTGTTTAACATAACCTCCGAAAATCGTAGTTATGCTCAGGCTATTAGAAAACCTCCGAATATTTTAGACGAATGGAAGGGTTGTCCTGAAATTTTTAGCTTTTCTCAAGGTTTAGAAATTTCTAGTCAATATCTGCTCCTTCGAACAGTTATTTTACAGAAAAAATTCGCTAGGGGCCCCTGCCTTTCCGATATGTGACTCTCCACTTTAAAGATTAGCGCAGCGCAGCGCAGCTGTGTAACAGAAATCGCGCCGAAATCAAAGTTCTTATGTGTAAACAGAGGCCCTATCCGTTATGGTTTTCGTGCCGGTGCAAAAGCGATCCGGTATAGAATGAAGAAAGCCTTAGTCTGTGTAACCTCACTGAAGTTACAACCTTACCAATATACATCCGGTGTGTGCCGGGTAATCGTTCATTTTTTGGAGATCAAAGATGTAAATTTTATGTATGTTAACTATCTCTCGTTTATCTTCTTGTTCAAATGCTTAATGTAAGGTTATGGTATACATCCAGTGTGTTATATCGAAATAAATAAATAGATAAAATGAAGGAAAGAAAAGTATTAAATCTTCGTTTCTTTTGTCGAGTATTATTGAGCTTTTCTCATCCTGGTGTTGGGGAATTATAATGTTTCCAGTTTCTAGCTGGTATCGAGGCATTCTGGCCGCTATTTAGGATGCGAAATAGACCTTGTCACGGTTTTCGACGCCATCTTGACGAGTAGGCAAACGCGTGAGAAATTACAGTGTTTGTATGAGAATCTAATGTCGGATAATTTCCGTAAAAAGGCTGTTCTGAAAAAAATATCAATTGTAAACTAAAGCTACAGTGCAAAGGATTGTCCTAAAACATTTTTGGGGCGTAGCTGTGCTTAAACTTCTCCAGAGGCTTGCTTTAGATTTTCCATATATTTGTCTGTAATTTTCCCGGGACTTTCTTACAGACAAATGTATAGAAAATTTAAAAAAGTGGTTCTAGGTCTTCAAGTGAATTTAACGCCTTCAAATTTTTTCAGGAGAATCCTTAGAAGTGAAGCTTTAGTTTACAAGTCATATTTTTTTCAGAACAGCCGTTCTACGGAAATTATTCGACATTAGATTCTCATACAATCACTGTAATTTTTGACGCGTTTGCCTACTCGTCAAGATGGCGTCGAAAACCGTGACAAGGTCTATTCGGTACATTTGCCGCGTTTTCGATTCAGCAAGGTAAACGGTAATTGGGAAAATATTAACCATTGTTTATTATGTTCGCAATCTACAGTCAACACTTGTTGCTATCATTTTTTCTATTTCATACCTTGTCAATTTTTCTTTCCTGTAAGTTCATTTATGAGTGTGTTCAAATGTTTTGCTAGCTGCTCACGTTTCTTTCCGGGAAGTAAAGGTGGAGTAATCAATTCAGTCATGCGAGCGGAGACGATGTTTATCGGGGGGAAAGGGAGAAGAGGCCCCCTCCTCAAAAAATTCATACTAAACGAGTCAGTAGAGCCTTATATAGAACTTTGCTGAAATTCTAATTACAGTTTGGTTGGAAAATTTGCGATAAAGGAAACCTACTAAGACAAATTACTCCTTTCCGCTTGATTCTTAAGCCATTCAAAAAGCCTTGAAGCTCTCATTTCTTTTTCATCGTAATCAGTCTCTGCTTCCTTCACACGCTTTCGCATGGCGTGGAGTCGGTTTCTTTTGGGAGGAATTTCGGATACACCTGTACAACGTCCTGCCATATTGGAAGCCAAACAATCAGATCTCGGATGGCCTTCAAAGATATTTTTGAAGACGGCGTCGTTTTCTGGCTCAGTGATCCTTGGCAGCGGGTCTGTCGTCGTATTAGAGTGTTCTTCGTACAAAAATGACTCTAAATCTGCCAGATTTTCCGTCGAAAGTGGAAGCGACAAACTTCTCCTGGCCTTTGATTTGGTTTTAATTTCTGGAAGTGCTGATTTCGAACCTAGAAATAGACAATCATCCCCTTCGCTCGCTCTTCTAAGATGGCAGGCCCATGAATTCCGCTTTCCTGACACGGTCAGTTCTGGCTTGGATGCGGTGGTTTCCGGGCGATTTTTTTCGCCTCCTTTTAGGGTAGGAAATGTAGCATTCCTGTACTGAACTTTCAAAGTATGAGATACCTCATATGGGCAGACTTCCAATGGCTGGTAGCCCGACGCTGGCAGGGGATCGCAGAGCCGGTTTCTGTAGACTTTCTGTGCACATTTGACAGATGAACTGTTGCGCGCAACCTGTATAAAATGTGGCATAGCCATTCCTGTTGTTTTCTCGAGGGAATTACTACTCATTCCCGTCAGGTCTGTAGTCAAAGAAGTCGAACGCGCTTTTTGCTTCTATATGGGCTATTACGTCGACGAATAATTGTTGATGCGAGTAATATGCAACCAAACCAAAACAAGGGGTTAAAAGTCTTCACAGCTGAAGAACCAACTTATACTTGCTATAGTAAGAGTTCAGTTATAGAAAGCCCTTAGGCCAAGTAGCTGTCAATCCTATTATTCAGTTGTTTTCTGTTAGACATATCTACGTAAACAGAACAGCTCCCACAATCTGGTAAATTTCCATTGTAAACGCGTACATGTGTGAAAACTTCAGTATTTTGCGTTGATAAAGTTGTTTGACTTGTTTCAGTGCTTAGCAAGGTATTAAAAAAGAAAAAAAAAACTCCAACGTGCCGTAACCGTAATCCGGAATGCCTGGTATGAAATGTGTCCCCTTGTTTTTTAAAGACAAAAGAACACTGAATCAATTTTACTTTTAGGTTGAATGCTACACTGCATATTATGAGCCACCACCTTACTGTAATATCCCATTTAAAACGTACAGCAATAGTGAGATAGAAATTAATCTGTATTCCATCAGATATAATTATTTAAATACACAATCTAGACGGATGTCATTAACCTGGGGTGATCATACTTGCGTATAAACACTTATGTAGTCTATTTTGTTTTTATTCCGGGAATAACGCGGGGGGAGGGGGGAAGAGGGGGGCTCCTGCGGGGGTAGCTAATAAAGTTCCTTTACGAGGAGGCTCCGGCCAAAGTTGCACGATTTCTTCCACTCATCCTGAGTTGCGGATGGATATATAGACCAAATTTACACCTTTTTCTTCTAATCAAAAAATTCAGTATGGCAAAGATGCAAAAAGAAAAATTCAACACTGGATATACTTTCTGTCAGAGTTGCGCTGAATGGAGATAAAGGCCCCTCCAAAACTAAGTTTTTCGCCAAGGTACTTACAGATCAGAGGAAGCTCTTGTAAGCGGACACCCTCGGCACGCGAAAAAGGTGTGCGTAACTGGTGTATACCTCGCGAAAAAGTGAAACAACAACAAAGGGGGTCCCTTTTTAAGCGCTTCCAGTTACACACGGACTAGATCAGAGCATGCTTCAGCAGTTTGAACTCCACTCTTACAAATAATTTCATCAGACCACAACCTCCCCCGCCTCCTACACATCTGTCCCCACGGCGATATTTGGTAGAACACTGGGAACATTATAAAGCTCTAATTAACTGGTTAACTGATCACGGGAATAAACTTTGCCCGCTTTCACTTGTACTTAAAAAATCAAAAGACTGCATGTTAAAGGAGCTCTTGCCCTGAGGGCAGGTCAACTGTTACAAATTTCTACAGTTATCTTTCCAAATTCTCACGCAATGTTTATAAATTTGTCAAGTTTTACCTCACAGACTTCACAAGACTGAAACGACTGTCTTGTTTTCGATTTAAGCTATTAAGAAAAGATTAATTTGTGAGGAAAAACACTCGGCTTGCTAATCAACTAGCGGCACTGTATGTCGCCTGCTCCAGGATCCAAGGTAGTAACATCGCGCACGTCTTATTTTCGCCTAGCTTGTTTTATTTTCTCGACGTCCCTACTATATCTGAGAACCAGGCACAGGCTTGTATGCTGTCTATCTACTGAAGTCTCAGCCTTTCTCTTCCTGTACCTTATTGCCCCAGGTAAAACTCGCGATTGGAATTTTCGTTACATAGACTAAACTGCAGCCGAAAGCATGCATCAATTGTTGATTTAGTTTGCCCTCCCGGAATGGCCTCAACCAGGATACCGGTTTTCATACCCATTTTACCAGCCCTTAAACAAGGGTTAAACGTCGACAGTTAGTGAGCATTAACTGAATTCGTTGGTATTCTTTTGATTAAACCGTTGATTTTTGAGATAAGCGATCGGGATTGAGCACTGGTTTGAGAGAAAAAAATAGCTTATCAGATTATGATTTAAGCTTTTGTGTTTATTCCTCCTTTTTGTTCCAAATGAGTTCGCCTTAGAAATTGCAAACTGAAGGAATGCAGAATTTTAAGCATCTTAATCAGTTCCAAGTGTGATTAGCACTGTCAAAAAGCTAGCTCTTTTAGGAAATCACTTACGAATGTTGAAATTCAAACAAGCGAGTGATATGCTTACAAACATTTTTAGAGGACTATGAAAGTCCATGGTAAGTTTACGACTTTAACCGAAGTAATACCTAGACAAAGGTTTCAATGACTAGCTAATTTTAATATCGGTAATAAGTTTTCACTTTCATTTAGTTGTCTATAGATGCCTACTTATAAAATCATTATGATCTTCATCACCAGCCAGCGATGATAGTTAAAATTGTTTACACCTTCTTAGTGCGTCATAAAACCAATGACAAGTGAATTTGTCTCTGGCTCTCCCAATTCTAATTATATGTGCTGCAAGGCGGACTCAATTATCTCACATTTTAAGAGCCTGTCAAGTAGAAATACCAACTGTTTCTTGTAATTACTACATAAGTCGCGTGAATTCATATTCAGGGTTTTTGTCGGACAGGTTTTGTGGACTCTTCTGCAAACCATTTTGTGATGTAGCTATAAGCCTTGTCATTAAATATTTAATTTTTTTAATTATTAGGTCCAGATAAATGAGTTGTTTCCCTCTGCCCAGCAGACCGTTCAAATGAGGTCAGAAAAGGCGAGACAAGTCGTTTTATTTCGGTAAACAGTTGCTTCTGGATAAACGTAGCCGGTAAATCGAATAGGTAGGAGATGAATTTTGGCGAGAAAAGGCGCTCACTCACGAGCGAAAACGCGGATCTTACCACAAAGAAGAACGTATTTGAGGACCGACGGCTTCAGCGGAGACTTCAGGAGCTTGAAGAACTTTCTTTGAAACAACAAAAGAAGCGTCAAGAAGAACAACTAGACTTTGCCCTTGAGAATCTTTCTCTTGAGGACATGAGAAGGTCCAACGGCCTTACGAAAAAAATTCTCAGGTCGAATTTTCTTCCTCCCATCATTCGCAAAGCAAGTGCAAGAGAGGGAACAAGAAGTGCTGCTGAGGTTCGTGGAAATGACCAGGACCTGCTTCTAGAAAGACTGCGTGGATCGAAGATAGCTCAGCGATATTTGAGCGACAAGGGCACACGGAAATTAACCAGGAGTTTATCTGCAGACGCAGGAATGATATGCGCACAGTCTGGATTATCAACTGGTGATCAACAAAACAAGTCAGGTCCTTATTCGGCTTTCGTTAAACTGCAAACCCATCGCCGGCTATCAGAGTCATATACCAAGACTCAAAAGCTTAGCTAGTGGTGCAACTGAGATACCGTTTTTCAGACAAAGATCAATGCAAGCTTAAATACATGTTCGGGGAATGAATTGCCCAAGTCGCACTTGATCGTTAAAACCATCAATTAAGGAAATAGTGAAGATGAAATAACCGTCGTCAAGGAAGTTTATAGTTGTCTACCAATTAGTTTTACCACTATTTTGACTATATATTGATTCATTATATAGCCACACTGAAATATCATCATCAGTGGGGAACCGTATCAACCAGCTCAGTACAAAACTGCATTCCATTCTCTGTCACTTACTTGTGTTTGTGTAATAGTTTACTAAAACTAAACTATGAGTAATATTAAGTGTTCGGACCAAGCTATTTGGTTGTCATGTATTTAAGATCATTTATCAAAGTTTATTAAACCGAATCATGATGAACACAACTAGAAAACAATACTGTAGGTCCATTGACTAGCTTTTAAGAAAGATACCATGCATCATGATCATCATCATCAACTGTTGTTAGTAAAGTAAAGCCATTTTACACAATGTAATACGAACTTGAGTGACAATCATATCATTCCGTAGGGAGTTGCACTGCACTGTCCAGCAGTTTTCGTTTTCCAGTTTTCTTCTGCCATCGCTGTTCAACTGCTCAGTAAACTGTCAACAATTTGCACACCCACTGGCAGTTTTTTTTAGTCTTGTTTCAAGAGAGTTAAGTGCTTCTCAATAGAAATGTCTTGCAAATGGTTTATGATTTTTATCCCGTCCTTGGTGACATGTTTTAATCATATGATATATTTTAATTTTTAAGATGTCATCCTCTTAAATTGCTTGAATTGCATCCTTCTTTTACTGTATCCTGACTGCTCCTAATAAAAAAATTTCTCGCCTAAAGGTTTCGCTGTCGGGGATTTTAATTTTTGAAAGAATAGATCCTTTTAAGCATCGGAAACTGGTTCCCGTCCCTTAATTATAGCCAGAAATCAACACTTTTGTCGTATAGATACTGGCTCCCTATTACAATTAATAAAGAAAAGGTTGCACTCGCCGACTTATACGAGTCGCTTGAATTTTCTGAGCGAATAATGTTACTGTCGAGACCGAATCTTATACTAAAGGAGTCCACGAGCAGTTATGATAAAAAAATAATAATAATAATGAAAAAAATTAAATATTATAAAACTTCCTCTACCATAAAGTTGTTTTGCAAGTTAAATAAATGAATTGAGGCGGACCGTTAACCGTACGTGTATCCTGTTCTTACATTTAGCTTTTTGTGGTGGCAGCAAGTTCTGATTAGTAATTCGCGGTATTTGTCTGCGTTGTAATTGGCCGGAGTAATCACTTTGTTTTGCAGGGTTACGACAACGAACGGGGGTCAATTGGAAACCGTCCCAATAATACAATAGATGTATAGTGGAGTATGACCAATTCTTTACAAACTACTCCAAAAAGCTGTCAAAGTGGTTCGAGACCCTTTCAAACATCCCTGTTCCACATTCCGTGTAATATTCGGCAAGTTTATATTAACTGGATATTCTGCCAAGGTTAAGTTGGGAACATGTATAACAAGGGAATTTTAGATTATGCTTAACACTCCTAGCGACTTAGCGACTTCCTTGTTGGAAGAAGAAGGACTTAAACAATTGGCAGTGGGGGGGAGCAATATAGTTAATAACTAAAAAACTAATGAACAAAATTCAAACAAAAACATCCTTATTTTTAGCTATCTACTGAGGCACTAAAGTTATAAAGGTTGCCTTGGACTTCATCCACAACTCTTCCAATATTCTAATCCAGCTGCAATTGGCAAATGTCATTTTCTTCACCATCCATTTGATAGCATGTTCACCACGCATTCACTATTTGTTGGTAACACAAACAATATAGATTTTAAAACGTTATGTCTTAAGGGCATTTAGAAAAGAAAACAACGTAATAAACTGTCACCACAATTTTTTTTAACAATCGGACTACAAGGACTAGTTTTCTTTTGAGTCAAAAAACAAAATGGTTGAAAAGGTTGCCATTATCATTTTGTTTTTAATGAGTTCAAAATGCATCAGCTACTCTTTACCACTCAATAATAGGTAGTGAGAACATTAGCCACTGGCCGGAGTGACAACATATTTTTCATAAAGGCAGGGAAATGGGGGAACAATAGGCTAAGTATAATAATATAGGGAAATTCTGTTACATCACGACGATAAGTTGACTTTAGTGAGAAGACTGCTTTGTAGGGAATGAGTAATCCCCAAGTATATATCTAAGCATCGCGCGCCCCACAAAAATGCCAGAGATAAGAGTTAAAAGTGGTAAAATGTACGCTTTGTAAAGATTGAGAAGTACAAGTTTTCCAAGGCGCAGCATAGCAATAAAATTGATGATATTGATATTTTTGCACACATTAAATCAGTAGCTGCGATGCCATGCAACTGTAAACAAAAAGACCAAGAAATGGACCTCCATTTTTCTCCAATCTCCCATTAAAGTGTAATGATATAGCCATTTCATACTCCTCTTGGTCCAGTAAGAACAATACTGTATAAATGCATTAGACTTCATTCCGCAGTGTTTAGTTAAGTTGTGTTGAAAATAATTATCACATAAATGTTGGAAATATCTAGAAGGAAAAAAAAATTTTTTTTCACTATTTTTTTCTTTAACTTTTAAGATTATTAAATTGCAATGAACATCTCTGTCAAATCTTCTCTGGAGCATGACCAAGACTTTACGACGAATAATTTGCGCTCATTAAACACTCAAAGTGGGGCATTAAACGAAGCAATTTATCTTGTCTTAAGTGGAATGAGAGTAAAACATAACAGGGAAAATTCGAAATTGATCGAGACGCTTCTTCTCATTGGTTGTGTTTACGTCTTTGTCTACAGACTAATTTTACTGGAGTTAGTAGTTTAGTAAACAACTGTGAATTAACTTTTTGAAAACCAAGTCTCTACGTATGCATTTTAACATGAACAAATGTCCTAGACTAGGGGTCGTTGTGATCATGGGCGAAAAGTAATACGACACAAAAGACAAGAATGCCTCATTAATTATGGATAAGTCATCTTATGTTAAATTGTCAATATCATAACCGGGTTAGAATTCACGATCAACCTATAAATCAACACCTAAACACCACAAGATACCAAAAGTTGGCTGAAACGAAGATTTTTTAAGCGATTATACAGCGCTTAATTAACTCACCGATTCGCATAGTCTTGGTTCCCAAGGACCCTGCTTTGAGCATATCTCACCCTCTCCCACTCTACTTCTCCGGAGTTATGACGTTCAGTATCGTAAGGTTTTCAGGTGAAGCTTCTTATAAGTTTCATTTTGGTACATTTGATTCCTTCATGAGAGGAGGGGAGGAGGCCACCGTCTTCCCGACGTTTTTTCGGCCACAATGTTTCGTGGAAAGAGCAATTTCAAGACCCCAATAGGTAACTTAAGGGGTACCCCAGGGATCTGTCTTCGGTCTTGTTTGGTTTTTAATATAGTTACATTTTATTATGACCCTTCCCACCCCCCACACACCCACACCCACAAAGACACACACACATACAAAAAGCTAATGCTGCTGCGGAATGAACTATGTATATGGAACTAATTAGAGCTTCTTAGTCACACACTTAAAAGAGAGATAAAAAAACAGTTTCAAATTCCCGTATAACATACTCCACTGAGGCCCTGCTCGTAAAGATTTCGACATGCTTTGGCCAGGCCCAACCCACTTACGGAATATGAACGTTTTGTAGAAGTAAACGAAATTTACTCCTTGCTTCAATAGTATCTTTATTCACCTTTATTTAACAACTGTTTGTAGTAGTTTATTTGTCAACATGTTTTTTAACATAGCAAGGAAAAGATAACGACACACCCGGCCATCGATCCTTTGCATGCTGGCGTTTAAACATTCATGAAAGTTTCTCTATAATACGACCTAGTTGTTCAGTTTGAGAATCTGGAACCACACCTTCTTATGGAGCCCTTTTCTTACCTTGTTTAATTTTCCCAAGGGAGAAACCCAATTTCAGGAAAGAGCGGGTGATGGGAAACGAAACACTTACGGGCAATTTGACCTGACATCATTTTCCAGCCGACGCTAACCTTTGATTTTTTTATGTCCAACTTTAAGATGGCTGAAGAAGAAGCCTGTTTGAAGCAGTTAAGCCCTGGCTCTGATTGGCGATCCAGCGTAAGAAGGCTTTCCCATACCCGTTCGCTGGGTGAAGAGTCACAATCTGCAAGCTTTGTTCTAGTGCGACCAAGAATTAGAAGCGGTTCTGACCCAAATAAAGTGAGGCATGATAGCTCCACCCATTCAGAAGAGATCACCTCCCTTCGACTCGGTAGAACTGCTTCTTTACAAGGTATGAGGGAAATTGAGAGGCATGGCTTGAGCTTTGATAAAGTTGGACTGGAGGAATGGAAGCTGCCCATTGTTCCTTCAAGGCCTACGACTGTTGGAGCAAGTCAGTCATTCAGCAAAAGAAGTGATTCCAGTGTGAATTTACCCGACCTATTTAAAAATTCAGATAACTTGAAGCTACGTAAAAAGACAAGCTTAAAGGAGCGTCATGTTGAAGATGCTGAAACTACGTTTGACCTGGTGAAAAGTAAAGCTGAATACACAGCCACATGGTTGAGCGATCAGCAATTAAATTAAAACGCACAGAAAAAAATTCTTCAGTGCTTTATCTCTTTGTTTTAATTTGTTTGTGATAAAAACACACTAGGTGACGAAGGATCGATCACTGGAAACGATACAAATAAAACTACACACTGACATCAGCTAGTATAGCTTTACTCTTGACACTGAACTAAACGCTACAAGCAAAAAGCTTCCCCTGCCTACTAGTCGACACCAGACATGTCTTTGCGCTCAAATTTCTCTTCCAAACTGCGCGCCTTCATCTCGACAACAGTCCAGTAGAAAGTTTACTAAACTCCTGTAAGACCTCAGTCGCTAAGTTTTACGCATAAAAGGACTTTGTACCGCTCCGTTAATAAGATACTATAACCTCTCTTAAAGCCCAAAAACCAGTTACACGGACGGAATTGTTCATTCTGTGTTCCCGCCATGCTTCAGTCTCAGTTCGCAGTTGACTGATGGAATGATGTTCCTTCCGCTACGCCATTTCCGTCGTAGATTTGTTATCGATCTTGCGTAGCCGATTCTGTTTTAAATTATTTCCATATTTTTCCTGCTTCAGTCAGCCAAATTCCTTTCACTTTCGTATTATTGACAACAATTCAAAGTTGTTAAATTCGTTTTTCAAAATTCACTTGCTTATAATTATGTCAAACCACATTTCAAGAGGTGCTGATTTTCCTTGAGCCCCTGATGAGCCCAATCCAAAAATGCCGAAATGGTGCAATAGAACCCCTAAAATATGGAATGGGTTACTTTTTAAGGAAGATGTAGAAATCACTCGACAAAAGGTTTTTTCTTAGGACGAACTTGATATTCCAAATATCGAGCGTCCTATTGTAGCTACAGCTTAACTTGAGAAACTGTGAGTTTGAAAGGTGCATGTGACCTTAGGGCTTCGAGTAATGACGTGGCTGGTATACCTATTTTCCCTTTTCAATTAAATTTACGTTTTCCCACTTAATTGTACGGGGTATACTCTCTCTGTATTATGAAGACAGTTACGCTAGATGGAGCATAATGGAAGGCACTATAATAGCTCTCATGAAACAAATTTTGTCATGTTCACTAATAGGCCTAACCTCACTGACTCCAACGAACAATAGGGAGGTCTCTGTCGAAATTAACAAAGGCGGACGTAGAAGTATTGACAACGTCAGGTAAAATGAAACATTAGATTCTGGAGTATCATTGTTTAGACTGATAAATATATTGCAGAACAAGGCACAGCTAGGCACACGACCAAACACATGTAGCTATAAGTTATTCTCAGCAGCATTGTAAGAGTACTAAATCTATGACACACTGTCCACTTTGGCGCGGAAACAGAAGTGACGCCACGCGGTGTTCAGCTCCGTGTATTTAAGTAGTGTTAAAGTATTCCGATTGTAGTGACGGTGGGGATTAGAAAAGGAGAACGAAACACTATCCAAACACCAGATCGAAACACTGCCAACACCTGCCACGCCTGTGACGAACTAAATCATTGCTAAGCAAAATCAAGTTTTCTACGTGAGAAGAAGCATCTTATTTGTTGCATTAGAACCGGACCTACCAATAAGAGGCCATGAAGGCATCTTTACATACCTTTATTGTAACAATATAAATAAGACAGTAGTTTCATTTTACCTGTAATGCAACTAACAGATAGTTTCATTCAGGATTTTGGTTTCTTGTGCAGATTAGAATGTGTTTGTTTTAATAGGATTAGTAAATGTGATTATAAGAAAAATGAAAATGAATTGTGGTAGCTAAAATGACTGCATCGTGAAATTTTAATGTCATGTTATGGGCAGAAACTTTGCTTGTCAATGACAAAATGCAATTTCATGGCAATCAGCTGCTGTGTATGGATCGTTAGTTATCAGTTGATTTGTGTTTTGCAGTTTCTAGTTAAAAATGTTTCCCAATTGCCTCACAAAAAACTTCGTCCCTTCGCTTGCTCTTAATAACTGCCTTTCTCAAAATTTCGACGATCTTCAAAGGAATAAGTTAAATTGAAAAATATCGATTACGCTATTCAGATCTCTGAACCTGATTATATATGAAGCAAAAAATTGAATAATAAACTTAGTAAAATCATAGTAGAGTCAAAGCTATTATCGATTCAGTATGTATAAATACTACATTTAAAAATAATATTCACAACTTTTTAAAAAGGTACCAAATATATACTTTACGGAAGTTTGAAGCTAATGCAGTTTATTCGTCAGTACTGTCTATTTGTATTTATTGTGATGTTGGTTTCATGCATGTATAAATTTCTGATAGGAAATTTTCCTGTTGATATGGCGTGGGGGTCTTGATTAGTTATATTCCTCTTTCATCTTTTTTTAAATGCCCGTGTAATCTTCTGATGACTGCATGAAAAAATAATAAATAAATAAATAAAGTAAAATAAAATCCAAAGTGAAAGGCACACACACAGTTGTATCGTTAATTTTACTCAGCTAAAACATAAAGTGAAGCTTAATCCGCCAGGTTCCACCGAAGCCGTTAAACTGCGTAAAAATTTTCATCCATCCAGACGCGGACGAACGTCTCTATTAGATATAAGAGAGCAAGAACCGATAATAGATCAGTTTCTCTCCTTTTAATTTCTAATATTTATTTTGAACAGTTCAGTTTGTTGGTTAATTGGACCCTGAAGCGTTCGTATAGGATGCTAAGTCACGTTTACAGTTATATAACCTCGTCAATTTTGAATAATAGGTAATTATTTTATTGTTAAGTATGAATTGTTTTTATAACAAACACACTAAGCCAGCTTATATAAAAATTAACGATCATTTTAGCGATCAGTAAATTACAATTTGAAAATAAGCAAGATTCCCGGTTCTCACACGCGACTTTAGGTTCGCTTGGCTGATGGAATGATCTTCCTTCCTGGATGTCATTTCCGTTAAATGTCCTAGTTCTATTACGGTGTCGCTTTGAAGTCCAGACCAGAAGGATGATTATTCCTCTTTAAAATAATTAACTTTATATCTCATTACTCTGGTCAAGTCTAGTGAGCAGCTTAAACTTTGTTGTCAATTCTTATTGATTCGTTTGTGGTCGGATTCTTGAGGTACAGTAGCCTTTTTGCCTTTTACTCCAGTTATCTAGATGTATATCTGGATAAGAAACTATGTTTAAAAACTGAAGACAAAACAGCAAAACTCCGGACAAGCGGAGATCATGGGCAAACTGATGAGCCTCAGGCTAGACAAATCGTCTCTCTATCTTTTGCCTTCCACTAACACAGTCAGTAGGCGACGCATACGTAGAGATATGTGACAAATTTAGCGGCTTTGATGAACCTGCATGCCTTTAAAGGAGGCGCAACAGCCGAGAAAGAAGCTGTAAAATGAGTTGTTTAGTTTGTACAGGACCTGATAAAAGGAACAAAGGAAGTAAACTTAAATTATGCTAAACTGATTTAAGGTTTAATAACAATTTTGATCTAGACTGGGTCTTTACTTTTTGTACTACTGTCCGGTGAATTTTTTCCCCATTCAGTAAGCCCATCTTAAGAGTTGTATTACTTGTATTCGAAAGTTTAAGTCTGATCTATTCATTTTTTACTGTGATACTAGCTAAGGATCTAACACAAGTAAATATCAATGAAACAGCAACCTTAGCCACACTGATGCCCCGTATTGGTTTTGTGGCCTGTGCTGATGACGATAACTCAAAACTTATTCAGTAGTGTAAATCAGTGGGAAATAACTGCAGCTTAAGTCAGAATATGAAGCCTTTTTTATGATGGTCTCTAACACCAAGCTTCACTAATTTGTTTAGATAAGATTCAGGGAATTCAAAGAACTCATTTTGCCAACTTAAACTTGCGGCGAATACTGAGCAATAATTATTATTCCACCCATTACATTAGTATGCAACAACGGCTCACATAATCATTATCGCTGCTTGCTGCTACAATAACAATATAGTGTTTGAGCGATTTTGGCTGGTTTAGGAAACTTAGTACATTTCCGGTGAGTGGCGTGTTCTGTGTGTTTGAAAACTTAAACTGTTAGATGAATTTCATCACTGTTGAAATAATGTGTGACGGGCGGTTTTGCACGACTTCATAATATTTTGAAAATGAAAGCTGTTTCCCATCGCAGTCTAACTTCCCTGCCACAATGAAAACAATACTTGATTATGATGGTTTCAAATTTGTACATTTTCATTGATTAATTATTTAGGATGACTATCATCATCCTCTAGGTACATCAGCGATTTATTACGTTTCTGTTCAATACAACATGGTCATTAAAATTGATCATTTGCCAAAGACCTAGACGAAGGCTTCATTATGGTGATACGCTTTGAATTATTCTGAAATGTTAGGATCATTGCAAAGCTATCGACATCGGCAGAAAAGATGGAGAAATTATCGCTTGTAGTAGGAACTTCAGGGGAGAGACTTTCTTTTTTCATTAGTCTAGTTGTAAAGAATAAAATAAATCTTGATTAATTCTATAGAATGCACTGGCGCCTAACCCACCTTTAACTATGCAAGCTAGTACTTATCAGCCTGATGCAAGGGCTAATTGCTAGTCTTTATTTTCCATGAATCACAGTAAATTATCAGAGCTTAAATAGTGTGGACTCAAGACTATTATTTGTAGGATTTTTCAATGCATTTTTATTCATGGGCAAGTAGAAGAGAGAGGATCTAAAGACTATATGAATTGCATTGAACAATGTTGACCACCTTCTATCATGCCAAGAAGCATTTGACTACCTAAAAAACATTCAGAGTTTTAACCCAAGCTGGAAAATTGTATGGTGTTGGCTAACAGAAGATTTTATTTCCCTCTAGGAGCACTTGTCAGTTATGTCCATAATTTATTTAGAAAAGATAAACTGAATTCTCTGACGCCACACTTTTCTGAACTCGCTTCTGTTTAACAGAAAAACAAAACACTGATTACTGATGAAACCCTGCCACTCTTTTTCAATGCTCAACCTGATGACTCTTTATGCGATTAAAATTAGAAGTTCACTTGCACTATACTGATCAAAATAATAAATGCTTTAGCAAACTGGAAAGCTGGCATGAAGAGTAGAACTAGCACGAAATCAAAATTGCCTTCAGAATATAGACCTAAACTCAAGCAAAATCACTGTTAGAAGGCAAACCAATATTTATTACCAGAATGTTATTCATTTAGGTCAGTTCTACTTCCTGTGTTTAACAGTGCTGTGTCATGAAGAGGTATTTCTAGTCAAAAGAATTGCTCAGAATGTCTTCACGAAGACGGCTGAGCTTTAAAGTTTGTTCACAGTTTATCTTTTTATATACCGGCCTCAATATAACCATTTCTTTCTCTCATGGAACTTCTGAGGGTTATACTCCGAAAATTGTAACTCTTGTCTAGTAGAAGAGAATCTCTTGGCGGACAGATAAGGGTGAGGAGCAAATGATATCGAGTTTCTTTGCTATAGAAAGATCACTAATTCGAGTCAAACGACATAAAGGAAGAACTTATAAAGTGGCAAATATTGAAGGATGTTGGAGGAGCCCAAAGCCTCTTGAGCTTTAGACGTGTCAGTTACAGTACTGATCAGAAGGTGCTATCGAGATTTTAAGAAGAATAAACGATAACTGCCAAGAAATAGAAAGGCTCGTCTGTGCTGTACTGAAAAGAAGGATGAAATCTCTGACCGTTTCTTGGACAACTCCAGTTATAATATTTTGTTTATTCCACTCACAAAAGAAAGCTTAAGGACTAGAAAATCTATTCCAACAGCTGCACGGAGCAATACAGGTGAAACGTCAAAGTATAAGTAGTTAAACTATATAAAATTGAACGTAGAAGCTACTTCTGTTGATCCGTTCATTGGCCACGAGCATATCAGGGTGTGGGTTGGTGGCATAGATTCCAAGTAGTACAAACTGAACACTGAACGACTTACTAGTAGAGTGTTCGCTTCAGTAATAAACACTATACAAAGTAGTGTAATCAAATTAAACATCCACTATTTGTTAAGCTTTAATACAGCATAGAAACAAAATCACTTTTAGGAATCTGCAAGAAACTATGTGTGTCAAATAACTATGTATGCATGAAACCGGCTGTGCATGTCAAATAATTGGGTGTGTACACGTTTTGCACCTTGGTGCGGCGGAGAACTTTGCGCCTTACTTGCGGTTGAATGTCTATTCCCTTGAATTCTTTGTAACATTTCATGGGCATGAACAACTTCCCCCATTTTTTTTAACTGACAAACATTTCTTACAGTGTTCTGCCACATTCTGTTGAGAGAAGTAAAGTCAAGTTTAGAAAGTGAAAACTTAATATGTACATTTACAAAAGTCAAATAAGCCCAATAAACCAGTCTATTCGACCTATATTGCCTTTTTTACTAGGATTTTTTCAATGTCAGTTAATCAAAACTACCACCGGAAGGAACATTTACTAGCTTTGGATGCAGACAGGGCGTGAACAGCAGTCAATTCTGAACTGAGCCCACCAGCATCTGAGCCTCCTGCTCATATCACAGAATTTTTACGGCGGACCTAATCATTATTGAACCAGTCTCTATAGTATAGATACACCTTATAAAATTAATATTAAAATTTAACATTTAGCTTCATGGCCTTGCAAAGGTGTGTTAAAAGGAGAGCCGGTGAGAGAGTAATAATCGGTTGTAAAACACTTTTAAATCCAATTGTACCTGCTATTGAAGACAGTGTACTGCTGTTGAAGAGAGATTGATTCTCATAAATTTATTAATTTTCCCCCATTTTCTCTCTTCCTTTTTGGTCATTTTCTCTGGAATTGCCATTTGCTGTATATAGTCGTTAATGAACAACTGCCGATTCATTTTCGTTCCTCGGCAGGAACTAATGTCGATTCGGTGTTTTTACTCTTGTTGTTGCTGATTAAAATTATTAGACCACTCTGATTCTCTTCACTTATGTCATATACAGTGTTTAGAATCTGTCAATTCATTACACTGTAAACTTCCTTGGGAGGTTAACTGATGGAATCAGTACATTTTTACCAATTTAAACACTGCAGCAAAATTGATCTTGAGACAGAAAGCTAAAGCTGGGTTCAATGATCACACTGGTGTTCATGTTATTTCATGGGGCAGTAAAGTGCATTGGTGAAAGTATATGCACTGCAGTTGTATTCATGGCAGAGTACAGAAAAACAAATGCATGGGTTCCTGCTTATCGCGAAGCTCAAGCAGCCCGCACTCCGGCATCCCAACTGCCTGTAAACCGATCACTGATTCTAGTTTCGATATCAAATAAAAATTTACCCTATGAAAGCATACTAAGGTTGAAATCACTTTTAATTGCAATATATTAAGATGGTTGGCTGAAAAGTTCAGTTTGTGTTGTCTGAAGAAGTCGTGTTGACCTTTTAGATATCACTGTAAGGGAAGACTGCTATAATTACTCCATCCAAATAAATAAACTTACAGTATGCCAACAGGGGTGGCACTAAACCTAATGACTGCAAACTGCAGAGATCGTGAATTTGAATTTTACAGCACCATTTTAGGAAAAGCTCAGAAACCAAAACTGTCTGTCCGTCTTTAAAATTTTTCTTATTTAGTCACACTGTTCCTTTGGCAAAAATCAGCTACGAGGGCAAGGAACAGGTTTGCTCCCTCATGTGATCATGTGATTTCATGCCAGCTATCCTTATTCTCTTTATATTGTAGCCCCTTCTAAGAGACAATCGCAGTGGGCGTTTAGGTGTTGATATTCGCTGTGCAGTGGTGTAAAAAATCGATCGTTCTGAGATCTTTTTTTTCTCGTAGTACACTATTACAGCCATTTTCTACGTTGCAATTATAATAGGGTGGAAGGGAAAACCGAAGGGAGGCTAGCTGCCATATTAAATTTGTTTGATCTGTTATTTCTTCGTTTGTTTGACAAATGTATGTCTGTTTTTTTCCCTTTTTCGTTGTGTTTTCAAGAAGCAACATGTATCACACGCTAGTTCTATGTGCTGTTTTATCGATTTTTCCTGAATATTCAGTCTCTTTACGTTTCGCTTATATAGATAAATGTGCGTTCGTAAGTGTTCATTAAGCGTGTGATTGTTGTTGACGTTATCAGTGAGGGAGTACAAACTGTGTTCAATAATTACCCCTGCAAAATCTGAATTGGCTACCACGCTCTAGCCACACCTGTACAGACTTTTTAAGACATTTTTCGTCATTGCATTTAATGTATACCTAAGAAATCATCATTTTTTTTAGACTAATTTTACTTTTTTCGAACATGCATTACTGATTCCCTGATACAAGTATCTTCACGCTTCACTTTACAAATATATGCATAGGCTTTGTGTTATAACACTTCTCGTGACTGTATCCTTATTAGGGAAAACAAGACTGGGTATAAACAGGAACTTTATCTGTAAGCGACTTTTTAAAGTATTATAGCAAAGTCAATCCTTCGGCTGTTAAGTATGATATATTAAATAAAAACCAAAGCAATGGACCCATGCAGTTGTTTGGTCAAACGTAACTTTCATTGTTTTTTTTGTTTTCAATGCGGTATGCCTCATGCAAAATTCTTAGTCAAAGCTCCTCGTGTTTTGACCACAAACGGTTAGTTTCAATTGATTGACCTTTTCCGTTTGCTGTGATCGATGTTTTCAGGGAATCTTGAAGCTTCAATCTTGAATTTTAAGGGCAATTGCAACCGAAGCTATAGGCTGCCTGGAGAAACTGAATTCTGTGCGTCATCAACGAACTTTTAAGTTTTATTACACAACAAGGACGGATGGTTTTCTTTGATTTACAAGATGGTAAAATTAGTCGTTTTGTCACAAGTTGAAATCCCAGATTCTTTATGGAACATTATATGGATCATTATATTCAAATGGGAAGACCAATTTGACCTTAAAAAAATCCCTTTGGGGTGAGATGCTGGGGATTATTAAAAGTAGTCTATTTTTAATCTTGAAAGTTGAGTCACTTCCTTGAGGCACAGAACAGCGCAATCAATGTGGTACAATCAGTGGTAATTGTTTTAAAGATGAAGAGTTAATGCGTATACAATTTGAAAATTATAGTCATTTCCGGTTCACCGTTGCCCAAACTGTTTTTATTCGCTCGACTGATGGAATGATCTTCCTTCCGGTACGTCATTTCCGCTCAGTTTCCGACACCTTCTTTAGTGTCCTGAATGCACTTTGCAGCCAGAAGGTTTTCTGAACGTTGGAATAGTCGTGGAAAAGTGAGCTGAGCTGGAGCTGCAAATAAAATCTGGTTATCTCGTTTGATTCGCTTGTGGAGGATATTTAATTCAAGGTAAGACTATATGTACTTTCATGAGAGAAATCCGAGACTGCTTATAGCAGGTGTATTTTTTTTTTCTTGCGAGCACAATTTTTTATCAGGCCTCATTGTCACCTTATCCGGGTCCTTTATATATGTATGGATAAAACGCTAAAGCACAAAAAGACAATCGATGACAAGATTATTGTATTACGGTCATCCTTCACTGCAACCTTACTTAAATAGCTTGATAGTGGAAAGCCGGTTTATTAACCACAGAGGGATTTGAACTGAAAAAGTAAAGCCGTTTGCGAGTGAGTCATTTAATCGTTTCGGCTACCTTGGTCACTTTAATCGCTTCGGCTACTTTGGTCACTGTGCACATATCAACAAATTTGTACATTATATTTATTTTTCATCACTTGTAAACCTACTGATTCTGTAAGCCATCTTATACTGTATCAACTTGAATAGTGCGAAATAAATTTGAACCTTGAACCCTTATAAAACGAACACAACGTAAATAAAGGAAGAAGAAAGGAAGAAAGGAAGGAAAGAGGAAAACACCAAAATTTGATGTGGTTATGAGTATATCGCAGTTAACTTTTTCTGTCCTTTGTTATCACCGAAATGATTCATCTGCACATTATGCAATTAATTCTTTGCCGGGATAATTCTTATCCAAAAATTTTCCTTCCAAATTATTAGAATCTTGTTTAGTTGAAAGGGCAAAAACTCTACTGAACTTTCAATAAAATAAGGCGAGAGGTACATGTGCCAAAACTGTGGGTGAAAACGTTTGCAGCAAGTTAAGAGGGCATTACAAACACATAATGAGGAAGATTTAGTAACCTAACATTAATTAGATGACTTTGGTAACTACTTATAAACGTGTGCCGGTCTACCATTGCTAGTGCAAAATCCGCAAACAAGGGACCTCGGTTGCTGCAGGCGATTCCCCTCATGAGAGAAAATTGAAAAAACTAATTAATGACTCCATCAAAGCTAAAATAAAAAGCAAAGTTACTATGTCTTCAATGATAGTAACCTGTAACTGCCAGCCATTTTACTCATCTTGTGGCAGAGTGCAGGAAACATTTAGTTGGACCCATGCATCAGACCAGTTATTTTGTTTATTTATTTGTTTAATTTGTCATTTTTGGTGCACAACATACTAATCAAGTTCAAGCAACACAGAGTGATCCAACTTGCCGGCTTACAAGTGGAAAATAGGCAAATCTTTCAAAACCCCCGCGTTAAAATGTTCGCCAGTAAAGAAGCATTTATGTGACCCTGACTTTCAACAATACGTAATTAATCAAACTGAAGTTTGTCATCTACCTTTCAGCTGATATGTACATTATTTTTGAATTGATGTTGTGAATGGCTTCCACAGCTGTATTTAAACTTTGTTAAAATATTTTATGGCACTGAGGTATGGTACTTTCAAACTTCTAAACAGCTTACAATCCAAACTGACTTGTATTTATTTAGTACACTGATCCCACCTTCTTTGGCAATCTCGCAAGTAAAATGTACTTTAGTTCCTATTGTAACAGTACCATGTTCAGAGGGGCTGATCTTAAGAAGTTTTGTAATTTGGAAAACGACTGATGGAACTTGTGAATCTAAACTAATCTCAAATAAAACAGTCGTAATTACTGTTGAGATCACCAAAATGTTGAATAGCCCATTTATTGTTTAACTTCCTTTAAACATCATCCCTGCTGTGTCATCAGTAGGCGTTGGTCTTAAAATTCCCTCTAGGAAAAAATGGCTTTACACGATGCCATCACGAGGAAAGAAGCACGCTTCAATCATAGTACTTCTGAGCAGTGCCATGCTGAGGGGCTTATTACAAGAAGATTTGAAATTTGGAAAATGAAAAACGAATAGTGTATATAAAAAAATTTAAAAAAAACAAACAAACAAACAAACAAAAAAAACAATTGTTTAAGTTGCAGCAAACATTGAGTAGAAACTATGCAGGGCAGTAATTGTTTGGGTTACCCTTAAAACTTCCTTCGAATCATCACTGTTAAATATATAATTCATGAAAAGGCACGTTTTTCTGAAAACTCCCAAGAAAAAAAAACTATAAGGTTTTTCACGATGTTGTCACGAGGAACGATGATTTGTGCACACTCCTTGACTTTTGAGAAGAACGCTTCAATTTTTTTAGGCCCATTTTAGTCTCTGATTTTTAAGGGCTATTTAATGTCGAGAAAAAGTCCACTTAACTCACATGCATGGAATAACGGAGTATTGTCAAACATCACCCTGACGATAGCACTAAACTTGAAAGGTATCGATTGTTAATCATGAGTAATATTTAGGACTAATCTTTGGTAAAGTCGGTTTAATTCAAGGCTCGAAAACTAGTTGTTGATGAGAACAGTTTGGGATTGGTCAGGTTTTAAAGAAACTGTCTAGTTTAGGTTTATATGTTATTCATGCTTTGCAACCGGAAAAAACTGTACTCAGTAACAATAGCCGCCATTAACGAGATTGCAACAATATTCTTTGATGATGATCACGAGTAGTGTATAATTTTGGACAAGAGTCGTGATATCAAATGCACACAGAATGAGGGTACCAAACATGGAATATAAAAACCTTTTTTTGCTACCCAGTTTATTTTTGGGCTTGTCAATACGCGTCTTGCGAAAACTTTGTTTGCATCAGTTGTTTCTAAATCACCTCTTATTACCTCTCCTTAAAGTTCTTATTGTACAGCTAGGAGACACAGAAGACAAAAAAAAAACTAATATTTTAAACTTTCTTTATGTATCGATTTTCAAGAAAAAAAGACTATCGAATATGGTTAGTGTTTATGCGATACTTTGACGAGTACAGGGTAGGTTATTCATAGGGCACGAGTCATTTGTTTCATTGTTCGACAGTGTTGTTGCATAATAGCAAATTCATTTGCTACAAAATACTAGAGCATGGTTTCAGTGCTACTTATTTTCTGTAGAGAGGTAGATTGTTTTTGTCACCGTATAAAATGCTACTCAATTGCACCATTATCAGTTATCTATCCGACGCCCTTCTACATTGTACTCCAGTCACTCATTACCCTCTGAAGGAAACAAGTGTAACAGGTTTCCAAAACAATACCCAAGGAACTCAAACCTCATTCCAGAATTTGGATTTGATACACCTTTTCAAAAAGGTTTTCTGGATTTGTAGTAGCTTTGGCGAATACGGTGTCTATAGTTGGTACAAGACTGGCCATTTTTCTAGATAAGCCGCTCTTCGTGAAAATGAAACTCTTAGTTATATGGATGTTACTCCAGTATTTAGCGTAGCTTACTAGTCCACTACTACCGAGTCCAGTTAAGGTAAAGATAGAAATTAAAAACGATGCTGAGTGACCAATATTTGTTGAGCTCGCTCCATCCTCTTTAATTTGGTTCAGATGTCACCAAGAAATGATTAACGCTCTCACCGTTGCATTACAGAAAGTGCTTAGGTGTCACCGGTATAACTAAGCTGGCTTTAAAGTGCAAAGATTGCATTCAAATAAGAGGGGATTTATATTTAAAATATAGAGAGAATTCAAAATATTTGAGAAAAATGGCAAGCATCTTGTAATCGCCTTTTGTAGGTAATTGGTCAACTTTCAATCTTCTTACCTGAAGTCACGTGACAATTTATAACGGTCGCAAGAAAGAAGGGTCTAGTTTGTTTATTTATTTTTGTTTATAGTGATAATTTTCTTCATTTATAAGCTGCTTTTAATTGTTTCCAGATGTTAACGGAACCGCTAACTTATAAACACACTAATCACCTAAGAAAATAAAATATGTCGAAGACCTGACAAGATGAATTAATTGAGACCGCCTTTATGGGCGGATGGGCGGAGTTATATCCCCCATTCAGCAACTTTCCTCCGAGTATTTGGGCGGTCTCAGTATTGAACCTTGAGGGACTGCAAATCAGGGTATGTCAAAATTCGTTTGATAAGCTTTTGATTCAATCAAACAATTCAATTCGTTATTCCTTATTTTTAATAAGCGATGGTTTAAGGTTATTTTCAGTAGGTACGTTAAGGGTATTCAACCTTTAAACTCCCTGAAGACAGAGAATTTAGCTTTCAATTATGCTGAAGATTAGCTTGCTAGTTTTTCAATAGCTGACATTTTAGGAGCGACAACTACAACGTTTTTTGTATGTAAAATAAGTTTTAAGCGTTTTTAGTATACCCAAAGCCTTGCAAAAATCTTGTTCATTTCACGGTCACGTCAAACTTCAAGGATCTCAAAGATCTGACACCTTCGTTTTCTTACGGATCCTAACTCGCCGCCTAGACGTCGCGGCATTTTTTACTAGCGAAGAAATGTCCAGGTGACTATAGATTAGACAGGGAAAACTCGATTAACACTGGTAGAAAGTATTTTGTTGCCGTCAAAGTGTAATTTTTATGTTACCCGTTACGCGAAAAATCGCATTACGTCTCCTAAATATCTGATTTACAGCCACTGAATATACCGAAACTGATAAGTTAATTTGCTGCTTTTCATGCATCACCCCAGGAATTACAAATGCACGATTACATCCAATGGTTGATCATGCAGAGTTGAAGGTGGGATTGAAGTATCAAAAATAATCTGCCAGTAGACTGGGACGAAATTGTACCGTTTAGTTCACTGCGACATTTCACCTGCCGCAACTTGACAATTCTGGACTGATTTCTCAGCGTTCATATTGCTTGGCAAATGCATTGTTTTGACCTGAGAGTTATTTTTTGGTGTGTTTTCTGGGACCTACGCTGATTTAGATTTGCTTTCTCCCTTGCTAGTAGTCGGTAGTTATCGTGTTTAGAAACTAGATTAATGTCGTTAACTTAATTGAACCGGAAACAACTTCTCTGACGGTATTAGAACCTAACGTCTGAGCTGCTTAAGTATGAAGCTATCTCAAGTCACTCCAGAATGATCCAGAGAAAAACAAAAAGTTAGGACGATCAGATACAGGAACAGTCTTGTTGGTGATTCATGCAGTTTATTAAGCCAAAAAACCGCAAAGATAACTTGATAAAGCATTAGAGAAATGACCTGAAAAATAGCTAAGTTGTTCCCTTCGATTGTTGGATATACTTGGAGATAATTTCTCCAAAATCAATCTTATCTCTCCTTTCCCAAGGTCTTATCTGCAGAGTCACAGAAATCCATATTAAACTGACCAAAAAAGAAAGGAACCTTCCCAAAAGTGAGTTTGTTTTCGACGCTAGAGCCAGCGGGGTGACGCCGTACCAACAAAAAAGTGAATGCGAAGGAGCCTGCGAGCAAGCTCTCGCCGGTGATACACTCGCAGGCTACATGCGAAGCAAAACTGTCGACAACGCAAATGGGCAAGTGTTTCCTCCTCGCACTTGCTAAGTAATTGGGTAGGAACATTCATGCAAAAACTGACCATTTTTTCTCTTTGCTGCACTTTTCAAAGTCATTTCGGTTAAAACAATTAGGCAGCTGAGTATTTTGAAGGGGCAAATTTTGGGCGAGGAGGCTTCAGTCCCGGCGATTTCAGTTCTGAAAATATTTGACTTGGTTATAATCTCATTACTGTTGTTACAGTACAAATAGCCACCCCGTATAATATAGATTTGCTTCTTTCTCTCTTGTATCCGTTCATTCAATATTCGGCTTGAAAGAGTCATCTATGCTCTTAAATTTGTGTGAAAGAGGAACGCTAAAATAAAGGCAAAGCAAACAAAATCCTAATCAGCGATAAATCTGGCATAAGCCATATCATATGGCTATAGCTAACAATAAAATAGTCATTAGATAAATTCGGTTACGGAACTGCTAATCATACTAAAGACAACGCAAAAAGTTCAAAGATAAACACTTTCCCAATTAGATATTCATGGTGAAAAGTTTTCGTTTTTGATTATATGAACGGGAAAGGTATCTGCGAGAAACTCAAAGGATTTATAGGGCCCGCGGATGCAGTATTTGCCTGAACTGCTTATTGCTAGCAGCCGATATTTAATGGATAGTGCTGAAGTAAACACTTTTTATTAAGTATTATCATTGCCCAGTGATTGAACATTATCACTTGCTATGTAAAAAGTTTTGCACTATGCTTAAGGGCAGAAATTTCCATCTCACATTGTCTATCTCTTGTTACATATTAATTTTTTACGGCCATTGTATGTTATTATTAGTTTGAGATTAAACAAGTAGCGGAGTCTGATGGCAAAAAATAACTCATTTTTCATGTTGAAAAAGTCAAGCTTGCTAAAGGGTGTTCCGGAAACTCTAGATGATGTTACGCTGCGTAGAGCTGCAGCAAGTTTGCTGAGTTTCTGTTTCCATCTCGTGAATTTCAGTGGTCTCAATTTTAACTCGTGGTTACCGCACACTTTTGGTCTAGTTTGTAACCAGAAGGATTCAGGCTTAAAAAGAGGGAAATGATATAGGCCACCTTTCGATTTACTTTACCATGGTTACTGAAGCTACACAGAACGCTTCCAAGTTAATTCGTGATGGCTAAAACTCAGGAAATTCCGGTTAAGTGTAGTTTATCCCTGAAGCTGTTTTTTTAGCTGACACTATGGTAACCGGTTTTCATTAATGCCCTTCAACCTTCTTGGCCCAGTTAACAGCTCATCAATGTTGTGGGTTATGTAAATATTATTCAGATTTCGCTTTTCACTTATAAGTGCAACCTTACAGTAAGGCCAGGATCTGCTTGGAGTTGAGAGGCCGACATCGGTTTTGGTGAGTACTAAGTTTAGCAATGCGAATCCCATTTGTTTGGCGAGTCTGCTGTTTTTATAATATTTTGCACAGACTTATATCACAGAATTTTATGGTCAACTTGTGACTAGCACTTGAATTCCGCAAATTGGACCCTGCAGCTTAGGAAGTCTAGAAGTACAATATCGTAGCTTGCAATTAATCCTAACAAACTGATCGAAATCAGGCTCTATTTCGCGCTTATACAGATCTTATCAAGACCAATGTGTAAAATACTTCATTCTAATGTTTCGCCAATGTACATGGGAGGGGCAAACTTTAACAAAACTGTGCAAGTAAACCTCACCATTTATTTTGTTCTTATTATAAACAAACAAGAACCTCTTAACTGCAGAACGACTCAAGGACAAGACATAGTACAAATCTTAGACCCTGGCAACGAATGGTACAAACCAGTCATTTCACCAGAAAAGTATAAAGAGATACTGGCTTTATTTAGTAGACCAGATTTACGGGAAATGATTCAGAGAATTTGCCGTCTGAAAGTAATGGGCTATGTGATCTAGTTCACATCCTTCAAATTGTCATCAAGACTAGACCAAAAAATGTGGCCGGATTGTCGCACGCATCACTGAACTGAGCGGAACAGCCACTGGGCGAAAGATCTTTGCTTTTGCAGCAATTTCGTTAGGTAGTTCGCTCATCTTAATAGACTATCAAATCAATCGCGGCGGGTGCCAATTAATTTTGCAACTGACAAATAAGACTGATAAGATCTCGATTCACTCAGATGCCGGACTGAAATCCAATTTTTCCACAGCATGTAGTATCAATCAGTCCTTTATATTTGGCATATTTTCATCGTTGCATGAACTAGGAAAAGAAAACAATGATACAAATTAACTACAGAAGTTATGTGCTAAGAAGTTGCATTGTTATAAAACAACCTCTTTCAAAATTTGAGTAGGCAAGCAGGTGAAACAACTCCTGAAAATTATAGGAACCATTTACCTTCTTGAACACGACATTCTGGTGTTTAAAAGAATTAACAAGAATGACCAAGAAAAGCAAACATTCATGTAGTGTATAGTTATCGTAATCAATCAAGGAAAGAGGAAAACAAAGGGCGGGATTCGGTAGTGTTATGCAATTGGAAAACGCGTCCAGCTCGTAAGTTGCTTACATCCCGCTTTGATCGATCTTGAGTTGTACTTCTTTACGATCCCGAGATAAAGTGTTGCCCGACATGTCTTGAACATTAAAAAAGCTAATAAGAATTTTTCTGAAAATCAAATAAAACCATGAGTTTCAGTGTCGTAAAATTCTAACAGATATTAGAAAATAATGGCATTGCTATTACCACATTATCCTCAGTAATATGCTGCTATGAGCATTTTCAGACTTAGTTGGGCCTCTTTGCAGTCTGAGATACATGTTACAGTGTTATTGTAATTAAAATCGAATCTTGTTCCCTTTGAATACCTCACCTTGTTTTGTTTATTGGATGTTTCTAAATAAGGAGTTATCAAGCAATAGCCATGAAGAACTAGTAGTTTTCTGTGTCGGTACTGTTGTAGGTTACCAGTATTAAGTGTATAACTAAAAATTTAATGTTCACTTCTCAAAATTAAGGTGATACCCAAATGTTAATACCAAAGCTGTTATTTAAGGCTTTGAGACACTTAATTTGAATACGAATGAGCCATTTTAAAACTAAATATACACTGTATGCTACTATTAGTGCTTTTAAACAACTCAGAATTACTTAGTATAACACCTTCATAAGTCTTTCTGATGTAGTTAGAGCTTACTGGTGATTCTGTTTTATAAACGAAGACACGAAACAAATTGGCCTATTAATTTAATTTAATTTCTAAGAGACAGGGAAAAGAAACTCGAGTAATGGCTCGACTAAAGCTGCTTCTCAGAAAATTTCAAGGAAGGTGACTCAGTGTTGATCTAAGGAGAAACGTAACCGACAAAGAATGCTTCACCGCAAAATACCAAGGCTTACTGATTGAAATTGCTGTAGAAATTAACTACCACTCAACCTAAAGGAGATCATATGGTAAAGCAAATATTCAGTGCTAAATCGAATAAATTGACAAGAGCGTTTAGAGGTAAACAAGTGCAAATTGGATATATGAAAAATATACCGTTTAGGAATTATGTTTCCATCCCTTTGGGTATGATTTGTCCATAACAAACAACACGCAGACATTGAACAATTTGATCCCTCCGAAAGTGTTTTTCTGTAATTTTAAAACATACGTTGAAGTGTAGGGCAGTAATCCGCACACTCGTGTTGCTGGTTTTTTTTTTAGAAAAATCCCTAAATCCGCTCATTTAAAAATATCCGAATCCAAAAGGCATGCAATATTTGCACGATTCTGTAAATGTCTTCATTTCTCGTAAATCCGTCCAGTTGCTAGTTGGAGCTTAAAATGTTTTGTACAGAAATAACTGTAATTAAGCTGGTGAGAATAACGACGGATAGAAATTGTTACTGCAGGTTGCATGTAAAAATGGATTGAAGAAAACAAAATCGTTACATAAGTGCGCGCCAATTGACCAGTTTGTAAGAATAGCCTCTTTTCTGATTTCGACAACAAGAATAAACAACTCAAACATGGAATAGCGGTTTTTTAGAAAACCCGGCTAGGACATTATTCAGCGTTCTCCTTCTTTGAATTCCTTTTTGTACGCAAAATCAGTACATGGTTAGACTCCTTTTTGTTCCGACACACTTAAGGCTAAACTGTACGTGCTGTATATCAATTGATAACTGAAGAGTGATCAAAAACGTTTCAATTACACAGACGGCATATGTCGGATTCTATGAGGGCGAGGGTTTAGCGACAGTCTTATAATCCATCGGGGCTTGTTCAATGTGACCCGCCATAGATGGCTTCAGTTGATTCCCTTGATTTGCAAAAGTAAAAAGATTTATGATTTATAAAGCTTGATTCTACAGTTTTCTACAGATGTAGAAGTAGCTAGCACATATATATCCATAAAAGAAAGAACAAAAAAAGGACGAAACACCTGGAAACAAGCTAGGTCCGTAGCTGGTCGAAAGTTTCATTCGAAATCTGAAATCCGAATTGTTATTATTATTGTTTTCTTAAGCTA
Source organism: Porites lutea (assembly GCF_958299795.1). NCBI lineage: Eukaryota > Metazoa > Cnidaria > Anthozoa > Scleractinia > Poritidae > Porites > Porites lutea. Next base: position 54,626,706 of record NC_133202.1, read on the forward strand.
AATCCAATTATCTGGATATTTTCTTCCTTGGCTGATATATCTATTACAAGTACCTCGAATATCAACTAGGCATTATGACCATGCATTAGGCCAATATTTCTGGATATTGTCGTTCATCAAGTTCTCCTTTGTTTTCGTCTTTATGATGTAAAGCCCAAAAAATGGAACAAGGTCAATATTAGGCCATCTTCACTGAACAAATTTGGTCAATAAGGGATTTACTGTAATTGGCTAAAGTAAAAAAATCCTAGGACTGTACGTCTTGGTTTTCTTTGTTTTCAATGCCAATAAAAGTTGGCCGGTTTCCTTGCTTTCTTACTTGAGGTTTCAAAATTGCACAATTACTTAAGTCGCGTAAACCACGTGAAAGATAGTCTCACGCGCACAGGTTTAGAGACAGAGTGGAGAATCTGAAGCGTACGATATCCAGCGCTATCTACCTCGACATGGTAAGGCAGCACAGGACAAGATTGGCTTGTGAGATGCTCTTGGCAATGTAAAAACTCTCTCTCACCAATGTTTGACATATTTCAGAGACAATTCCATCTCGTCTTGTCATGAGAGAGTAGACGATGTACTATCATCATCATGCCTATCATAAATATTGTGAGGTTGTGTTAAAGAGTTCGTCAGCAGATGACCATTCAGGATTTTTTAAAGAGAAAACAGGTCTTTTCCTCAGAGGGAACACTTTCAATTTATTTTGAAGAAAACTTTTAACTTTATCCTCAATGGAAGAAATGATTATTTTTTGTTTTATTTTATCGTAAAAGGCTATTTTAGCCTAAAGAATATCCTTGGTCATAAATCCCGTTGTTTAAAACTTACTTTCTTTACTTTATTTAATCTCACTGGTGGCCTATAAACAACGTATGTGTTGAGCTATTTTTATTAATTAGCATCTTAACTTTCTGATAACAAAACTACGAGTCATCATAATTCCCTTACCAGTGTAAGTTCCTGTAAGCATACTCAAGACGCTTCGTTCTGCAAAACTGTTCTTTTTTTTTACAAAATGCTGATAGAAAATTTACGGTCCATATAAACTATCTCGAGTATAAATGCTGTTCACTCAGCCATCTCAACAAACTTTCACGTTTAGTCTGCTGATTCAGTTCGAGATTTTTACTTTCTTCTTGCTCCAAATGTTGCTTAAGTAGCCCGAGATGCGGACTTTGACGGGTTGCAAATGCCCTTGATTCGTTGACTCTTAACGTACTTGAAATAGTTTTTTTCCCCGTTGTTAAATTGTCCTTTTGCTTTAGTTGGCGGTTTCTATCGATAGGACCGGTCGTTAACGGAGCATCTTGTAACTGATGCGGCAATTTTGGAAGTTGAAAGGACCTTTCATTCTGTTCTTTGTAAATAAGTTGACTCCTTGAATCACGTATTTGTCTGGCAACTAGGTTCCCTTCTGAACGTGAGCGTAGGTTTACAGTAGGCGCCAAAACATTATGAGTTCTTAGTCTCGGTGAACTGCTCCTAACTATCACGCTTCGTCTCATGGGCGGATCAGGATAAAAGCTTTGTCTGGTCGCGTGCTTCAATAAGATGGTCTCTTCTACCTCGGTTGTTAATCTTTCTGGTTTAAGTTTCAACGTTTTTCTTTGCATTTCCCTAGCTTTTTCCACCTGGACTTAACTTTACGACGATAAAAATAAGAATAATTTGAGCAAACCACGACTCAACCCTTTCCCTCCGATATTGAAGGACTAAATAAACCATGTAACGGCATTTTATTCATATTAACAATATAATCTACCTCTGTAATTTGCGGTTTGTAATTTTAGCTATGTAATATCATTGAAAAAGATTGGACGTTTTCCCAAAACAACTGATCTTGAAAAAACCTTGAAGCTCCATTGCATTCCAATGCATCAGAGGCTTAATAACATATCAGTTGAAAAAGACTGACATACACACTAGCTGTCTTTTCAGGAAAGTACAAAATTTTGATTTAATTTTGTTGTGTATGGACATGACTTGGCACTTTTTAATGTCCTCTAGTGAATGATACACAAATGATTACAGAGCTTGAATTATGAAAAACAAACACAATACAACTGAGCTTTAACATCTTGAGTTTAACATTTTTTTTTGAAAAAGGATATTATCTAACCAACTATATACCATTTGACACTTGAAAGAATACTTTAAACAGACAGCCACAGAGCCCGCTGGAACAAAAAAAAAAAAAAATAACGTGTAATAACACATTTTTATATTGCAAATTTAATGCTACGGTGGTGATCCTGTAAAGATCTGCTTCCTAAAAGAATAATGTTAAATCAATTGGCTTTATTTATTTCATTGGCTAGTGACGTAAAAATATTATTTTTGAAGCTGACTCATTGAAAATGAAAATAACACATCAAAAGAGATCACTCCTTTGAACGGAAGTTGGAATTTTTTTACATGTACATTATGCAATAGAGCGCTGGTTATAAAAAAACAGTTTACCGAATTGTTAATCCTTCATTTTGTTTTGTCGCTAAAACATATCTCAGTTCTGTGGTTAGCTTCATTAAATATAGGTGCAAGCTGGACCTAGCATGCAACGATGTCTCATTCTACAGTCAAAAGTTAATGATACAGCAACTTGAACACGATGGATTAATATACAGCCGGAATCTGTTGTTACTAACAATGACGTATTAAGGACAGGAGATCTATAAAACATAAGGAGCAGCCTTCGAACCCGGTTACTCTATATAATGGACAATCCACGCGGGTAGGTACACTTTCTGGGTATTAGTGATTTCATGTAAAAGAGTAGGGAAACCTGTCGTTAAGATATTTCAAAGGGTATAAACCTAATAACGATTATTCACCGATGTACACGTGGCTAGTAGTGGATATTTAACAAGCCGTGAACTGCTAAAAACTGCCAAAGCGAATTTTGTCGCCTTCTTCGTGTTGTAGGGAACAGCTTCCTCGTTTATTTGTGAAATTTCTTCGCTTAGTGTTACGGTTGCAAACCACCCGAAAGCCATTTTGGTCGTAACTTACACGAGTTTGGCGTTCCTCGGAGGTGAAAAGTATACAACTATCCCCCGAAGGGGAGGTGGTGGTGGAATACACCAAGAGGGTGGTGGTGGATTAGACCAAGACGCGAAGCGTCGAGGTATATATGTAGCACTGTTCACCGACCTTGAGGGGTATAGTTGATTTAGTATCATTTGGATAAAAATGAAAAAAGGTACTTTTTGTAATTTAAAAATGTCACTTAGTAGGAACTTTATTACAATTTACAAACATTTCGGGGATTTTGTCAAGTGCATTTCTACAATTTTGTTGCAAATTCGGCATGAAAATAATTTTCTACGTACCAGTTAACACCGACAAGCCAAACATAGTCGCTTACTTAGTATTTGTTGGCACCGAACGACTACTTCACTTATCGCTCAAATTTCGTCTGCCGAAAATGCCTAGAGGGGAGACGCCATCTTGGCTCCGGTCGCAAAACAGTGAATAGCCGAGGATATTCCGAGTTACGGGAGCCGATTAAAACGAGCGAAAAGTGCTATTCACTGATTTGGTAAATACTAACACTGGATATCCCGAGATTGAGTTGTCAATCAGAGCGCGCAAAAACACTAGATACTTCACGAGTTGATTGATTTTATAGGTTTCTTTGATTCTAAGGCCCCTTAGTTAAAATATTTCCAGAAGACGTACCTTTCCGGCCTTTGCTTCCTTTAATTAACAAGGCTTTAAAAAAGGGACGCAATGTACTTTTATAAATATGTTACGTAATGATGAATACCATTTTGTAATGAAAGGCATACGAATACATACAGCTTTTCTGTTCATTAAATCTTTGCTGAGTACCCCCTCCACCCTCTATTTTTCAAATTGGGAGGAAATTTTCTAAGTTCGAATACAAAGGCCGTTTATTTTTCGAGGGCTTAATACTTTGCTCTCTAGCCTGATTACACTAAATACTTCCTTCCCTTCAAATATCCGAAGCATGTTTCCTTAATCGGCCTATTTGGCCTTTAACTATAATGGCACACGTTAAAGTCGACAGAAAATGGCTCAAGACGCCCTGGATGAGTGCGAAATAACCGAAGAAGAGAGCTCATCTTACCAAATGAAGTACATTAAATCCACTCAGCGAGTGATTCGGAAATGATCTAACAAAAGACCTTGAAAGTAATGTTCATGTTTCGTTTTCCTTCAGTCAAACGAACAGACGCCCCACAGTGAATCTTTTCTCCTTTCAGTTTGAGCGCCAAACACTGATCAGATGAAAAAGAAGCACTAGACAGTGTACTAGCGAATGTAAAGAAAGAGGGAGAAAGAGAAAAAAACGACAACAACAACAATTACAACAACAAAAACAGCAATGATCTCCAGCTAGCCTGGTTCCAGTTGAGAATACCTCCAGAACTTGATATCTTTTGCCTTTGGGCACAAGAATGTAAAAAGCTCTAGATTTTATTCACCGGATCAACGGATGAAGCCACCGGCTTGTTTAGCCTAATAATAGTACTACAGGAAAGTTAGCTCTTCATTGATCACCTTCTTCCAAATAGCCGAACAGCATTTCTTATAAGCTAAACTTATTTGTAACAGACCGCATTAAAGTACCATTAAGTAGCTTCCAACTGAATTAAAGGTCATACCTCAAAACCTCGACGTGTGTGATGGGAAAAAAAAACTCGGGTCTGTTGGCATTCGCGATATTTATTGTTGTTAACCAATGTGGTTAAGAGACGGTGTTTGCGGTTTCAAAATCGATCCGTCTGATGCGAAATTTACGTATACTGTGTATTCATGCACCTAACATTATCTTAAGCACTGGCCCGTTACGTTAATGAAGCTGGAAGAAGTTTTAAATTCTTGAGCCCTGATAAGTCGGCAAGCGCTCTTTTCAGGAAGAAAAATATTATTTTAAGGAAATACAAAGAAAATTTGCAAGATTTTTTTTTTCTTGAAAGACAGGTGTCTTGGTCTATACTATATGCAGAACATTCCAAAAGATTTCATTTTTGTTTGCAATTGATACTTGAGCATTATGAAAAGACTCTATGTCGCAATTAGTTTGACGCTTCCAATACTCCCTTTCATGACATAAAATCGATTCAAGCCTTTTATCTTTGTTTAAAGATATTTCTGACGGTGAGAGTACGTCCTATCCTGCATGGTAATATTTATGCAAAACTGGACTGAAATGGGAGCCTACAATCTTGAGCAGTGCTGAAGTTTTTTAATTTTCTAAGCCGTGTTTAATTAGGAAATGAAACGAACTGGAAAGTTCAATTCTATCTGTACAATAAAAAAAATTCTTGCAATTTTTGTCAAAGGCGAACAAAAGCAAGATTAAAACTGTGTATTGTTTTACTGGAAAACCGCGTCGAATTATTTTAAGAAGTATCATATTTATTACATAAACTTTGTTGTCTAAATTTCTTTCTTGCCAACCAAAGCAGACATCTATTGGATTTGTATCGTTTTTTGTTCTTGTTTTTTTATTAGTAACTAAAACGTCAACAGTAACAAACTGCTCGATCAGTTGCATCTGCTGTTTCTAAATAGGGAAAGTATTGTGTATTTAACAGGTAACTTAAACAAAATAACAAAAACAACAATGGACAGTATTTTCGTATACAAAGATTTTCTTAACGCTGCGGCAGATAATTTCACTCTTTCCTCTGTGTATCAGAGCTAAATCCTACTGATTCTGTTGTGTAGTTTGTAACAGACCTCGGCGACAGGATTAATGGTAAGAATAGTCTCCGTTGACAAGGACAACTAGAAATAATTATTACGAACTCTTCTGTAGCACAATAGGTAAACCGGCGCGAATACCAATTTACATTTTTGAGCGGTTTTCTAGTATGAACGAAGAAATCATTTTCTTTAAAATGATTCAAATTTAACCGTTTGGGAAAGTTTTAAAAGTTCTTTTTAAACGCGTACAGCTGCACCACACATAGTTTACATAGCCCAATCTGTCGGCCAATTCACACAAAAGCAGTCACTCTATACTTATTCGCTCGGTTCCATGTATTTTTACATATGACAACAGCAAATATCATTATGTAACCTTTCTTTATTTTCCGAAAACGAGCTTATAAACCTCACGAGTTAATATACAAAACTAAGGCGACTTAAATTAATTTTACCCGGCTGTTTTTGGTTGTGATATCAATTTTTTTTCCAGTTTTTCGTATGACACGCCACTCTGTTGCCTCTCGTAAGATTTAAGGAAGACGAAATGCAGCCTATTAACTGCCAGGGCAATTTTTAAAGTTAATTGAAGACCACGTTTAGACAAATGACGGGTGAGACTTTCTAACCTCAGCTGTAAACTGTGTCGATCCCACGGACGCTCCAACAATTTTAAAATAAACGTTATATTTTAACTTTTTTGATATACAAGTGGAAAGGTGTGATCGTTCAGTATTGCTTTTCAAGCATGGCGATTCAATTGTAACCGCGCAGTGGATAGGGATTTTTCGTAATCCAGGGCAGCTATGTGTTTTAGATAAGTTTTAATGTATTTTGTTACAATATATAAAAGCTTAAAGGCTATCAAACCGCAAAAACAAAACTATCTATATCGTTTTCTTTCTTAAGTGATTATCGAAAATTGTTATTACTTTGTTATCAAACGACAAGGTGAATCATAGAAGAAGTTCAAAGTCATACAAAAAGTTGCACATCATTGAGCCGAGGTTCCTCAATCCCGAAGTTATTTTTGTCCTTAAGAGGATTACTAATTCATATCATTTTTGTCATCATTAACCACAGTCATTTTTAATGGAGGGAAAAGAAAACATTGTCTAAGTTGTAAACGTACTGTTTACCTTTGGAATAATCCGTATTATTGTTCAAACCTCAGCATGGGAGGAACACTGCAGCTTTTCTAAATGAATAATCTGACATAATCTTTTTATGTTTAACATTGACTCGATAAAAGCCCAGCAATTAGTACTCGAAAAACCAAGTTTGGCGTTCAGTCAATCCAATTGTTACATGTAAATTAGTAGACATACGGATTAAAGGCGATTGAAGAATCTGCAGCGCTAGGATTTCTGCACGTAGCTTCCTATACCACAAAACCGGACCGCTAGGTGAAGAATCATTTTGTATATTTCAACTCAAAAGTTGGCTCTCTATATTGTAAGTTTATTACTACAATAGATCCACAGACATTAGATAGCTTCAAAGGTTACAAGCTTCATTGTAGTTCACACTGAGTTAGCAATTGACACTAAGTTTTGAAGGAAATTGGAAATTGTCTCACCCTGGCATTCAAGTAAAAGCTTTGTTACAGGCTTGGTATCGTAAATTATCAACAAACTGTGACGTTTTTATTAATCTAAAGTGAGGTCATTTGGAGTGACTATAATCGAATAGCATAACGTACTAGTTTTCCTTGGTTGTACCTTGTTCATGGCTTCAAATACAATACAGTGTTGTGACCTTTACTGAGATGAAATCCGGCCGTTAATGACTGCTAGAAGAGAAAACAAAAACATAATTTGGCACACTAACAGTCGAAACGTTAAGTCCTATTAAAATTAAAATCACATACATAAATAAAAAAAAATGAACTTATTATAAGTGATTGTTTTCAATACTTCATTTGCAATGATTTAGCAATTTTTAAAAGGCGGAAATTAATAGATCACTCTGAGTATAACCAAGTAAACTGAAGTGAGCATAACTGTTTCGTAGGCATTCAAGATGACTGACGAGGATGCTACCAAGTATACTAAGCTCTTCGTGGGAGGAATCCCTTATCACACAGAAGATGAAACAATGAAGGAGTATTTTCTGCAGTTTGATGACATTGTAGAGGCAGTGATCATAAGAGAAAGAAACAGTCAGCGATCCAAAGGATACGGATTTGTAAGTTATTTTAGCTATGATACTTCCAGAATAAAATTAAACCGCAAAAACTACCTTGTCCTTACAAGATGACCAGTAATTTATGCCCTGAGGAATTTCTCACCCGGTTCTTCAATCTTGAAACTAATTCAAAAATCTGACTCATATAACTCGGTGGAATCCGGAGATATCAAAACCCATGGCCATGGCCTGAGTCATGATTCTGGGCACGCGGAAGCAATTCAGAGGCCAATTGTATCCAAGAAGAGTGCTAGCTGACCTGGAATCCAAGATCACTTTAAACTGTGTTGTTAGTTAATGGATCAAACTTTAAGGATAGAATCATTTCGCCTACAGAGCTCCTGGCAGCTGGCCAGAAAGATCGATTGATACACCACAAAATTATCAACCTTCCTGTTGAGGCAATACAGAAAATAAAAAAAAATACTTTCTGGTTACCTTAACCATTTTTGTCAAATATAAAATTACTTTTGTTTTCATGCGAAACTGTGTTGTGTAAAGAAGATATAATCATGAAGCGTTTTTCAACTTATTAAGCCAATAGTAAGTCTAGAGATAGCAACAATGGGTAGAAGCAGAAGAATCCACTGCGAAAGGAGGAGGTGTGGTCCAATTGAAAGCCCTGGAAAATGAGTTTCGGAATTGTGATTATTCGTTTGGATTTCACCTCTAACTGGTTTGAGTATACCTTTACATGCGAGAAACGCAAACGTTAAATTGATAGCAAGAATTTGTATTCGAAGTACTGCTTAAGCCAACAGACATGCTGCATTTAGATAGATATAAAATATATACAGAACCCTCTTTTGACACAAATGGAACTTCTTTTTGTTTCAGGTTACCATGGCAACAAAAGAAGGAGCTCAGAGGGCATGTGCAAATAAGAGGCCGGTTATTGACGGCAGGCGAGCGAATGTAGATCTGGCATATCTTGGAGCAAAGCCTAAAAACTCAAAGGTGGCACCCCAGCAAGATGGTGCAGTCAGTCCAAAGTCCTACAGTGTGCCCTCGTCTCCAACCGATTCTGAACAGGATTTCCGCTTGGAACATGGCACGGAGTTGGTAGTAGAGGAGAAGTACCCTACATACAGTGGCTCACCTAGCTTTCCTGGAAGTTTAGCGTACGACTCCATCCATTCTGCAACAGCTCATACAGTTTCAGCCCAAGCGATGATTTCACCTTGTGGCCTGAAGCCTGCCAGTGTCGGTGGCATGCAAGCTGTTAGCCCCAGTCAGCCACCAGTGAATACCATGAACCACTACAATCAGTCGTGTTCGCTATCACGATACGACAAAAACACTTTCAGTCAAAATTCTGTTGCTATGGTGACCTACATGCCACAGGCCGGTGCTGTGGTGGCTTTGCCAGAAAGTCTCGCTTTTCCTTCACAATTTAACTCACCACAGTTTGCCCAGGTCCAAGTTCCCCATCATCCCACAAAACCCATACCTGGTCCAGCATACGTCTACTCTGTCCCTGTGTGGTACGTAGACCAAGGGGTGCAAACATGTGGCCAAATCAGCGTAGATGCAGGGTTAAGTTATCCTCAAACACCTTTGGTACAAGCAGGGATGAACGGAAATACCAGTTGTGGTATTCAAGCTGGAAAATTTTACTCCACACCAATAACTTACTATTAGTTCTTATCTTATACAAGCACCGCAAAAGAACAATTTAAAGAATTAAATCGAAATAGTGCACTGAATGCCATCATGGGCAGTTGCTCAGCATAGTTACCTAACTTTTGGGGGCTTCAAAATGACCAAAGTGTTAGGAAATAGGAGAAGTACACCATAGAACTAACTTTCATTCCATTATAATGCATTGGTTTCTTTTCTCTTGAGCCATCAAATGAGGAGCTAATAAGAAGTAATTTAAAACAGGATGATGTAAAAAAAATATATTAAATACATACTGAGAAATACTCACCAAAAAGCTATGTCGTAAATTTTCATACGCAAATGAGTTCTAGCCAATCAAAGGAGCGAAAAATGGCTTTCACACGTGAAAAAATGATACGTCCAATAAGAATTGGGAACGATGTTTTTCTCGTGTGCGAAAAATGTTACATGCAATCAGAAGCCATGGAAGTGTTTGAGTTTCGCGCCAAAATTTCCGCCTTTTATAGCCACTTGTGGCTTGCAGCGCCCTTTGCAGCGCCGCTTCGCAAACATTCAAGGAGAAAAGTTTTTCTCGAAGAGTTTTTCTCGTAAAAACGTGAAAAACATCTTGGAAATTTGAGTGGAATGGTTTCGTTTGTTTCACTGTCGACCAAAAAAAAAAAAAAAAACTCTAGAGGGCCGGAAAAACAACAGCGGAAGGGAAAACTGACACAGAACGAGACGTAAGCTTAAGTTGTACTTTTCATTGGAGTTTGTCTTCTATTTAATATTCAAACCGGCCATTTTACCTAAATTCATTCATTTTCAATTATGGATTCAGAACGGACGGTTATTAAGATTACTTGTAATTCTTGGATTACCTCATATCCTTACCCTCGTTATATTTTTAACAAACATTTCACTACGAGGCTGATACT